>NC_134404.1:48302548-48555048 GCF_038048845.1 Mixophyes fleayi
CCATTTTACTAGAAAAGCTTATTCTCTCCTGTACCGGAAAGTTCCTAAAAATGTCATTATTGGGTGACAAAATGGTATTCTACCCACTGTACACTTAACCACAGATATGTGTACAAGCGGAACTGGGCAAACAAAAGATTATATGACTGTGAAAGCCCACTGGGTTGGTCTTTCGCCTTCCCCAGCATGGACAGCAGCAGCATGTACCCAGGTGCATCACATTTTTGAGAAGTAGGCTACTCTGTGTATCAGCAGCTTCACTAAGAGGCATACAGCTGACAAACTGTTCCAAAAACTAAGGGATGTCATTGAAAGATGGCTAATCCTGCTTGGAGTCTCCTGAGGATATGTCATTTCTGATTACGACCCCAATATTGGTCCAGCATTACAGCGGGGCTGAATTCCATCACATTTCCTGTTTTGCACACACTATCAACTTGGTGTTACAGAACTTTTGAAAAATGACATGCAGGAGATGCTGTTTGTGTCCATAAACATTTAGGGTCAATTTGTGGTTTCTGCAACAGCATGTAGGAGAATACAGCAGCTGCAAGAAGACTAGCATTTGAGGGGAATATACTTTAGTCCAGCGAAGTAGTTACCTGTGAAGAAAGTGCAGACACAGTTAGCTTGAGTCAAGTGATTGCCTTAATAATAGATTTTGAAAAGGTGCTACATAAAATTATAGTGTGCAATAAAACAAAGTAAATGTGCTAACTATATTTTAATTGTAGATGAAATACTTAATTTTCTTTGCAAGGATCCCAGACTTATCAACATCTTGTTGGGACGTCTTCTCCTTCAGTTTCTCTGGCAACTGCTTGTAATAAAAGAAATTGCTTTCCCAAGACACCCAGTGGTGATGCAGATGAGTCCGCTAAACATTTTGATATTTGCTGTGCTGTAAAAGAATTGCCCAAAAACCGTGACAGCTCTGCCCTAAAATCAACTAGTCATTCCCTTTGGAAGGCCATTATCAGCAATTACATCATACTACACAGACTTCTATGATATTGGGATATTGGGATGAATTAGTATTGTTGGAGGAAGATTATCACTAAACCCTGCCACCTCTCCAGTTTCGCAATGAGCTATGGTACAATAAAATGTAACTGCAGATTTAGACCAAGACTGTCAGCCCTATTATTTCTATTTCAGCAATTACAATTAGCAATGGAGCAATGGAGCTCTTCTCTTTGGGTGTTACCTATATAACGCAGCACAATTTGCCTGCAAATTCTACAGACAAGCCTGCTTGTCTTCCTCTCCATCAATGACTCTTAGCAATTGAGCACTCGTCTTTGGGTGTATATTACACCCAAACATTATTAGTGAAAATTATGAAAAATACAGTTTAATCCCTGATAGGCCCTCCACCATCCTTTGCATGTTAATAGTAGGATTGGTTGGAATTATGGTCAAGGTCACACATTTTTTTGACAAATCCTTCAAACCAGCCCAGATGTCAAACTGTTGTGGTCTGCCCCCTGCGTCATCCCTGCTTGTGTTTGGAAAGTGCATATTGGTGCCAGAACCTCACATGCCAGAACTGCTCCCACTGGTGCCACACTGCTGCAGGACTTACACAATCAACCGCATCCTCATCGTCGGATACCCAAATCTCCCCCACATCCTCTTCTAAAGACAAAGTGTCATCCTCACTTGGTGTATCACCGGCTACACTCGGGCTGTTCAGGCACACATCAGCAGAACTGCTGAAAGGGCCCTTCTTTATGGGTAGACTAACAGAATGGTCACGATTAGACATCCCACTGTTGGATGGACTCTCCACAGGGATTGTTGTCATTTGTGAATCAGAGCAAATATTCTCCTGTAATGCCTCACTGTTATCTTGCAGCTCGGCTTTGACGCGTAACAGTAGTTGTGCACCAATTGTAGGCTGGGTAACTTTTTGGGATCTGCCACTAATAGCCAAAGGTGAAGGCCTCATTCTCTCTTTGCCACTGCGTGTGTAGAATGGCATGCTTGCAATTTTTTTTTTATCGTCACTTAACTTTTGCTCAGTTACACTTCTTTTTCGCTTCAATACAGTAAAATTTTTTTGGGTTTTTGTTTTTTGCACTAATTTGAAAACACTCTGTTGTTTGACATCGCCTTGGCCAGATGACGTACTGGGAACACTAACATCAGGACTGGTGACAGAACCTGGTTGCTCATTTAGATCATATGTGGACTGCTTTGAATCCATTCTGAGCGCAAACCACTGGGGAGTGCTAAAAATTATTTAGTAGATTCTGCTGACAGTTATGACTTTTGACAGCCAGAAATATTAATGCACAATTAGGGAGGACACCCCAAAAACACTGAGGTGTGCTACAAATTATTTAGTAGATACTGCTGACAGATATGACTTTTGACAGCCAGAAATATTAATGCACAATTAGGGAGGACACCCCAAAAACACTGAGGTGTGCTACAAATTATTTAGTAGATACTGCTGACAGATATGACTTTTGACAGCCAGAAATATTAATGCACAATTAGGGAGGACACCCCAAAAACACTGAGGAGTGCTACAAATTATTGAGTAGATACTGCTGACAGATATGACTTTTGACAGCCAGAAATATTAATGCACAATTAGGGAGGACACCCCAAAAACACTGAGGAGTGCTAAAAATTATTGAGTAGATACTGCTGACAGATATGACTTTTGACAGCCAGAAATATTAATGCACAATTAGGGAGGACACCCCAAAAACACTGAGGTGTGCTACAAATTATTTAGTAGATACTGCTGACAGATATGACTTTTGACAGCCAGAAATATTAATGCACAATTAGGGAGGACACCCCAAAAACACTGAGGAGTGCTACAAATTATTGAGTAGATACTGCTGACAGATATGACTTTTGACAGCCAGAAATATTAATGCACAATTAGGGAGGACACCCCAAAAACACTGAGGAGTGCTAAAAATTATTGAGTAGATACTGCTGACAGATATGACTTTTGACAGCCAGAAATATTAATGCACAATTAGGGAGGACACCCCAAAAACACTGAGGTGTGCTACAAATTATTTAGTAGATACTGCTGACAGATATGACTTTTGACAGCCAGAAATATTAATGCACAATTAGGGAGGACACCCCAAAAACACTGAGGTGTGCTACAAATTATTGAGTAGATACTGCTGACAGATATGACTTTTGACAGCCAGAAATATTAATGCACAATTAGGGAGGACACCCCAAAAACACTGAGGAGTGCTAAAAATTATTGAGTAGATACTGCTGACAGATATGACTTTTGACAGCCAGAAATATTAATGCACAATTAGGGAGGACACCCCAAAAACACTGAGGAGTGCTACAAATTATTGAGTAGATACTGCTGACAGATATGACTTTTGACAGCCAGAAATATTAATGCACAATTAGGGAGGACACCCCAAAAACACTGAGGAGTGCTAAAAATTATTGAGTAGATACTGCTGACAGATATGACTTTTGACAGCCAGAAATATTAATGCACAATTAGGGAGGACACCCCAAAAACACTGAGGAGTGCTACAAATTATTGAGTAGATACTGCTGACAGATATGACTTTTGACAGCCAGAAATATTAATGCACAATTAGGGAGGACACCCCAAAAACACTGAGGAGTGCTACAAATTATTGAGTAGATACTGCTGACAGATATGACTTTTGACAGCCAGAAATATTAATGCACAATTAGGGAGGACACCCCAAAAACACTGAGGAGTGCTAAAAATTATTGAGTAGATACTGCTGACAGATATGACTTTTGACAGCCAGAAATATTAATGCACAATTAGGGAGGACACCCCAAAAACACTGAGGTGTGCTACAAATTATTTAGTAGATACTGCTGACAGATATGACTTTTGACAGCCAGAAATATTAATGCACAATTAGGGAGGACACCCCAAAAACACTGAGGTGTGCTACAAATTATTGAGTAGATACTGCTGACAGATATGACTTTTGACAGCCAGAAATATTAATGCACAATTAGGGAGGACACCCCAAAAACACTGAGGAGTGCTAAAAATTATTGAGTAGATACTGCTGACAGATATGACTTTTGACAGCCAGAAATATTAATGCACAATTAGGGAGGACACCCCAAAAACACTGAGGAGTGCTACAAATTATTGAGTAGATACTGCTGACAGATATGACTTTTGACAGCCAGAAATATTAATGCACAATTAGGGAGGACACCCCAAAAACACTGAGGAGTGCTAAAAATTATTGAGTAGATACTGCTGACAGATATGACTTTTGACAGCCAGAAATATTAATGCACAATTAGGGAGGACACCCCAAAAACACTGAGGAGTGCTACAAATTATTGAGTAGATACTGCTGACAGATATGACTTTTGACAGCCAGAAATATTAATGCACAATTAGGGAGGACACCCCAAAAACACTGAGGTGTGCTACAAATTATTTAGTAGATAATGCTGACAGATATGACTTTTGACAGCCAGAAATATTAATGCACAATTATGGGGGACACCCCAAAAGCGCTGGGGAGTGCCAAATATGAAGAAAAAATAATAAACCTCTATCCTCCTCTCTGCACTAGCGATTTTGGTTAGAGCAATTGCAAGAACAATATGGTATTCTCTGTCCCTGCTCTAATTAGCCTATGACTACACCCTGCTCTCTCCCTCTGTCAAATGGCGATGGATTGCTGTGGAGGCGTGTATTTATAAAGTTGAAGTATCGCGAGAACCGAGTCCCGAGATCCGACGACGTCACAATGACGTTCGGCCTCGATTTGGATTCGGAATGGGCGGGAGAGTACCGAGCTGCTCAGCTCGGTACTCGGATACCCAAAGTTCGGGTGGGTTCGGTTCTCGGAGAACCGGACCCGCCCATCTCTAGTTAAAACAGCAATTTGACAAAACATGAGCTCTACAGTGAAACCATGTGCAAATTAAGGGTAGGGATGAGCGCACTCGGATTTATGAAATCCGAGCCCACCCGAACGTTGCGGATCCGAGTCGGATCCGAGACAGATCCGGGTATTGGCGCCAAATTCAAAAGTGAAACTGAGGCTCTGACTCATAATCCCGTTGTCGGATCTCGCGATACTCGGATCCTATAAATTCCCCGCTAGTCGCCGCCATCTTCACTCGGGCATTGATCAGGGTAGAGGGAGGGTGTGTTAGGTGGTCCTCTGTGCTGTTTAGTGCTGTGCTGTTTAGTGCTGTGCTGTTTAGTGCTGTGCTGTTTAGTGCTGTGCTGTGCTGTGCTGTGCTGTGCTGTGCTGTGCTGTGCTGTGTTCTGCAGTATCAGTCCAGTGGTGCTGTGTGCTGTGCTCTGTCCTTCTGAGGTCAGTGGTGCTGCTGGGTCCTGTGCTGTGTCCTGTTCAGTCCAGTGGTGCTGTGTCCTGTGCTCTGTGCTTCTAAGGGCATAGTTATTTCCCCAATATTCCCCTGTGTTCAAAAAAATAAAAAAAAGTTTTTTTAAAAAATACCAAAAACTACTTTAATATTTTTTAATTACCACAAAATTTGCACAACCAATCCTGCAGTATAAGCCCATTGGTACTGCAATATTACCAAGTTCACACATTCAGCAGTAAAAGTCCAGTGGTACTGCAATATTACAAAGTTTACACATTCTGCAGTATCAGTCCAGTGGTGCTGTGTCCTGTGCTCTGTCCTGCTGAGTTCCGTAGTGCTGCTGGGTCCTGTGCCGTGTCCTGTTCAGTCCAGTGGTGCTGTGTCCTGTGCTCTGTGCTTCTAAGGGCATAGTTATTTCCCCATTATTCCCAAGTTTTTAAAAAATAAAAAAAAAGTAAAAAAAAATAAAAAATTTAAAAAAAAAAAAAATATATAATAATTATAACCAAATTTGCAAAACCAATCCAGCATTATAAGTCCATTGGTACTGCAATATTACCAAGTTCACACATTCTGCAGTATCAGTCCAGTGGTGCTGTGTCCTGTGCTCTGTCCTGCTGAGTTCCGTAGTGCTGCTGGGTCCTGTGCCGTGTCCTGTTCAGTCCAGTGGTGCTGTGTCCTGTGCTCTGTGCTTCTAAGGGCATAGTTATTTCCCCACTATTCCCAAGTTTTTTAAAAATAAAAAAAAAGTAAAAAAAAAAAAAAAATTAAAAAAAAAAAAAATATATAATAATTATAACCAAATTTGCAAAACCAATCCAGCAGTATAAGTCCATTGGTACTGCAATATTACCAAGTTCACACATTCTGCAGTATCAGTCCAGTGGTGCTGTGTCCTGTGCTCTGTCCTGCTGAGTTCCGTAGTGCTGCTGGGTCCTGTGCCGTGTCCTGTTCAGTCCAGTGGTGCTGTGTCCTGTGCTCTGTGCTTCTAAGGGCATAGTTATTTCCCCACTATTCCCAAGTTTTTTAAAAATAAAAAAAAAGTAAAAAAAAATAAAAAAATTAAAAAAAAAAAAAAATATAATAATTATAACCAAATTTGCAAAACCAATCCAGCAGTATAAGTCCATTGGTACTGCAATATTACCAAGTTCACACATTCTGCAGTATCAGTCCAGTGGTGCTGTGTCCTGTGCTCTGTCCTGCTGAGTTCCGTAGTGCTGCTGGGTCCTGTGCCGTGTCCTGTTCAGTCCAGTGGTGCTGTGTCCTGTGCTCTGTGCTTCTAAGGGCATAGTTATTTCCCCACTATTCCCAAGTTTTTTAAAAATAAAAAAAAAGTAAAAAAAAATAAAAAATTTAAAAAAAAAAATATATAATAATTATAACCAAATTTGCAAAACCAATCCAGCAGTATAAGTCCATTGGTACTGCAATATTACCAAGTTCACACATTCTGCAGTATCTTGTGCTACATATAATGGAGACCAAAAATTTGGAGGATAAAGTAGGGAAAGATCAAGACCCACTTCCTCCTAATGCTGAAGCTGCTGCCACTAGTCATGACATAGACGATGAAATGCCATCAACGTCGTCTTCCAAGCCCGATGCCCAATCTCGTAGTGCCGGGCATGTAAAATCCAAAAAGCCCAAGTTAAGAAAAAGTAGCAAAAAGAGAAACTTAAAATCATCTGAGGAGAAACGTAAAGTTGCCAATATGCCATTTACGACACGGAGTGGCAAGGAACGGCTTAGGCCCTGGCCCGTGTTCATGACTAGTGGTTCAGCTTCACCCACGGATCTTAGCCCTCCTCCTCTTCCCCCCCCTACAAAAAATTGAAGAGAGTTATGCTGTCAGCAACAAAACAGCAAACAACTCTGCCTTCTAAAGAGAAATTATCACAAATCCCCAAGGCGAGTCCAAGGGTGTTGGTGGTTGTCAAGCCTGACCTTCCCATCACTGTACGGGAAGAGGTGGCTCGGGAGGAGGCTATTGATGATGTAGCTGGCGCTGTGGAGGAACTTGATGATGAGGATGGTGATGTGGTTATTGTAAATGAGGCACCAGGGGGGGAAACAGCTGATGTTCATGGGATGAAAAAGCCCATCGTCATGCCTGGTCAGAAGACCAAAAAATGCACCTCTTCGGTCTGGAGTTATTTTTATCCAAATCCAGACAACCAATGTATGGCAATATGTAGCTTATGTAAAGCTCAAATAAGCAGGGGTAAGGATCTTGCCCACCTAGGAACATCCTCCCTTATACGTCACCTGAATAACCTTCATAGTTCAGTGGTTAGTTCAGGAACTGGGGCTAGGACCCTCATCGGTACAGGGACACCTAAATCCCGTGGTCCAGTTGGATACACACCAGCAACACCCTCCTCGTCAACTTCCTCCACAATCTCCATCAGATTCAGTCCTGCAGCCCAAGTCAGCAGCCAGACTGAGTCCTCCTCAATACGGGATTCATCCGAGGAATCCTGCAGCGGTACGCCTACTACTGCCACTGCTGCTGTTGCTGCTGTTAGTCGGTCATCTTCCCAGAGGGGAAGTCGTAAGACCGCTAAGTCTTTCACCAAACAATTGACCGTCCAACAGTCGTTTGCCATGACCACCAAATACGATAGTAGTCACCCTATTGCAAAGCGTATAACTGCGGCTGTAACTGCAATGTTGGTGTTAGACGTGCGCCCGGTGTCCGCCATCAGTGGAGTGGGATTTAGAGGGTTGATGGAGGTATTGTGTCCCCGGTACCAAATCCCCTCGAGATTCCACTTCACTAGGCAGGCGATACCAAAAATGTACAGAGAAGTACGATCAAGTGTCCTCAGTGCTCTTAAAAATGCGGTTGTACCCACTGTCCACTTAACCACGGACATGTGGACAAGTGGTTCTGGGCAAACGAAGGACTATATGACTGTGACAGCCCACTGGGTAGATGCATCCCCTTCCGCAGCAACAGCAACAGCTGCATCAGTAGCAGCATCTACAAAATGGCTGCTCATGCAAAGGCAGGCAACATTGTGCATTACAGGCTTTAATAAGAGGCACAACGCTGACAACATATTAGAGAAAATGAGGGAAATTATCTCCCAGTGGCTTACCCCACTTAGACTCTCATGGGGATTTGTGGTGTCAGACAATGCCAGTAACATTGTGCGGGCATTAAATATGGGCAATTTCCAGCACGTCCCATGTTTTGCCCACAATATTAATTTGGTGGTGCAGCATTACCTCAAGAGTGACAGGGGTGTGCAGGAGATGCTTGCGGTGGCCCGCAAAATTGCTGGACACTTTCGGCATTCAGCCAGTGCCTACCGCAGACTAGAGGCACATCAAAAAAGCTTGAACCTGCCCTGCCATCACCTCAAACAAGAGGTTGTGACGCGCTGGAACTCCACCCTCTATATGCTGCAGAGGATGGAGGAGCAGCAAAAGGCCATTCAGGCCTACACAGCCACCTACGACATAGGCAAAGGAGTGGGGATGCGCCTGAGTCAAGCGCAGTGGAGACTGATTTCCGTGTTGTGCAAGGTTCTGCAGCCATTTGAACTTGCCACACGAGAAGTCAGTTCCGACACTGCCAGCTTGAGTCAGGTCATTCCCCTGATCAGGCTGTTGCAGAAGCAGCTGGAGAAAGTGAGGGAGGAGCTGGTAAGCCATTGCGATTACACCAAGCATGTAGCTCTTGTGGATGTAGCCCTTCGTACGCTTTGCCAGGATCCGAGGGTGGTCACTCTTTTAAAGTCAGAGGAATACATTCTGGCCACCGTGCTCGATCCTCGGTTTAAAGCGTATGTTGTGTCTCTGTTTCCGGCGGACACAAGTCTACAGCGGTGCAAAGACCTGCTGGTCAGGAGATTGTCCTCTGAAGAGGACCGTGACATGCCAACAGCTCCACCCTCATTTTCTTCCACATCTATGGCTGCGAGGAAAAAGCTCAGTTTTCCCAAAAGAGGCACTGGCGGGGATGCTGATAACATCTGGTCCGGACTGAAGGACCTGCCAACCATTGCAGACATGTCTACTCTCGCTGCATTGGATGCTGTGACAATAGAAAAAATTGTGGATGATTACTTTGCTGACACCATCCAAGTAGACATGTCAGACAGTCCATATTGTTACTGGCAGGAAAAAAAGGCAGTTTGGAAGCCCCTGTACAAACTGGCTCTATTTTACCTGAGTTGTCCCCCCTCCAGTGTGTACTCGGAAAGAGTTTTTAGTGCAGCGGGGAACCTGGTCAGTGAGCGGCGAAGGAGGTTGCTTCCTCACAACGTTGAAAAAATGATGTTTATAAAAATGAATAATCAATTCCTCAATGAAGTACAGCACTGCCCTCCAGATACTACAGAGGGACCTGTGGTTGTGGAGTCCAGCGGGGACGAATTGATAATGTGTGATGAGGAGGAAGTAGACACTGTAGGGGGAGAGGAATCAGAGGTTGAGGATGAGGACGACATCTTGCCTCAGTAGAGCCTGTTTAGTCTGTACAGGGAGAGATGAATAGCTTTTTTGGTGTGGGGGCCCAAACAAACCAATCATTTCAGTCAAAGTTGTTTGGTAGGCCCTGTCGCTGAAATGATTGGTTTGTTAAAGTGTGCATGTCCTATTTCAACAACATACCTCTCAACTGCAGCTCATCCCTCCTCTGCGGGGATAATGTCTCCTGTGCTCTGACACGTCACTCTGTGTACTCTCAGCCTCAGGATCTGACACTACAGCTACCATGCCTCTTGTAGCAGCCCTCACTCCAGGGCCTCTTCCATGTGCAGTGTCCCCCTCTCTCTTGGGTTCACTATAGTGGCATGGAGTTCTCCCCCTCATCCAGGGCACACATTCCTTGCCCTGGCTCAGTCACCACGCTCAGACTTCCAGGCAATGCTGGGGGAGCCTGGGAGCTTCCACCCCAGGTCCCCAGCTACAACTCTCCTCTCCTGTGTCTTCTCTCTCTTTCTGACACTTTAAAGATCGTGCCTTTAAATGAAAAAGTCAGTCTTCATTGCACGACTATGTGCAAGTGCAACAGGGACATTTTTTTGGGTTTACAAAGTCAAACAATAACACTTCGACCCTGTCTGTCTGGGGTCTCTCAATGACGAATTGACTGTAGCATGTTTGGAGGAGGTATTGTGGCCCCGGTACCAAATTGTGTACCGGGGCCACCACACTACGCAGTCAAGATACTTGTTTGGTGGAATTCAGACCAGTTGAGGGTTTTATTATTATATTGTGGCCTCGGTACCAAATTGTGTACCGGGGCCACCACACTACGCAGTCAAGATAGATAGATGCGTATTGCGTATCATAGATAAAGTACATTCAGTGGTGTGGGGCAAATTGAAAAATATTCCAAATGCACTGACATTATCAAAAACAAGAGGTTGCCACACGCTAAAACTCCAACATGTATATGATGGAGAGGATGGAGGAGCAGCCGGATGTGTAGTGTAATGCAGATCTGTTGAAGGTTTTTTATATATTTTATTGTGGTGCCCAGTGCCCACTCCTCTACGCAGTCCAGGTACATTTATTGGTGCGATTCATAAAAGTTCAGGGTTTTTAATATATATTGTGGTGACCCACTCCTCTACGCAGTCCAGGTACATTTATTGGTGCGATTCATAAAAGTTCAGGGTTTTTAAGATATCTTGTGGTGACCCACTCCTATACGCAGTCCAGGTACATTTATTGGTGCGATTCATAAAAGTTCAGGGTTTTTAATAGATATTGTGGTGACCCACTCCTCTACGCAGTCCAGGTACATTTATTGGTGCGAATCATAAAAGTTCAGGGTTTTTAATATATCTTGTGGTGACCCACTCCTCTACGCAGTCCAGGTACATTTATTGGTGCGAATCATAAAAGTTCAGGGTTTTTAAGATATTGTGGTGACCCACTCCTCTACGCAGTCCAGGTCCAATTATTGGTGCGAATCATAAAAATTCAGGGTTTTTAATATATTGTGGTGACCCACTCCTCTACGCAGTCCAGGTACATTTATTGGTGCGATTCATAAAAGTTCAGGGTTTTTAATATATATTGTGGTGACCCACTCCTCTACGCAGTCCAGGTACATTTATTGGTGCGATTCATAAAAGTTCAGGGTTTTTAAGATATCTTGTGGTGACCCACTCCTATACGCAGTCCAGGTACATTTATTGGTGCGATTCATAAAAGTTCAGGGTTTTTAATAGATATTGTGGTGACCCACTCCTCTACGCAGTCCAGGTACATTTATTGGTGCGAATCATAAAAGTTCAGGGTTTTTAATATATCTTGTGGTGACCCACTCCTCTACGCAGTCCAGGTACATTTATTGGTGCGAATCATAAAAGTTCAGGGTTTTTAAGATATTGTGGTGACCCACTCCTCTACGCAGTCCAGGTACATTTATTGGTGCGATTCATAAAAGTTCAGGGTTTTTAATATATATTGTGGTGACCCACTCCTCTACGCAGTCCAGGTACATTTATTGGTGCGATTCATAAAAGTTCAGGGTTTTTAAGATATCTTGTGGTGACCCACTCCTATACGCAGTCCAGGTACATTTATTGGTGCGATTCATAAAAGTTCAGGGTTTTTAATAGATATTGTGGTGACCCACTCCTCTATGCAGTCCAGGTACATTTATTGGTGCGAATCATAAAAGTTCAGGGTTTTTAATAGATATTGTGGTGACCCACTCCTCTACGCAGTCCAGGTACATTTATTGGTGCGAATCATAAAAGTTCAGGGTTTTTAATATATCTTGTGGTGACCCACTCCTCTACGCAGTCCAGGTACATTTATTGGTGCGAATCATAAAAGTTCAGGGTTTTTAAGATATTGTGGTGACCCACTCCTCTACGCAGTCCAGGTCCAATTATTGGTGCGAATCATAAAAATTCAGGGTTTTTAATATATTGTGGTGACCCACTCCTCTACGCAGTCCAGGTACATTTATTGGTGCGATTCATAAAAGTTCAGGGTTTTTAATATATATTGTGGTGACCCACTCCTCTACGCAGTCCAGGTACAATTATTGGTGCGAATCATAAAAGTTCAGGGTTTTTAATATATTGTGGTGACCCACTCCTCTACGCAGTCCAGGTACAATTATTGGTGCGAATCATAAAAGTTCAGGGTTTTTAAGATATTGTGGTGACCCACTCCTCTACGCAGTCCAGGTCCAATTATTGGTGCGAATCATAAAAATTCAGGGTTTTTAATATATTGTGGTGACCCACTCCTCTACGCAGTCCAGGTACATTTATTGGTGCGATTCATAAAAGTTCAGGGTTTTTAATATATATTGTGGTGACCCACTCCTCTACGCAGTCCAGGTACATTTATTGGTGCGATTCATAAAAGTTCAGGGTTTTTAAGATATCTTGTGGTGACCCACTCCTATACGCAGTCCAGGTACATTTATTGGTGCGATTCATAAAAGTTCAGGGTTTTTAATAGATATTGTGGTGACCCACTCCTCTACGCAGTCCAGGTACATTTATTGGTGCGAATCATAAAAGTTCAGGGTTTTTAATATATCTTGTGGTGACCCACTCCTCTACGCAGTCCAGGTACATTTATTGGTGCGAATCATAAAAGTTCAGGGTTTTTAAGATATTGTGGTGACCCACTCCTCTACGCAGTCCAGGTCCAATTATTGGTGCGAATCATAAAAATTCAGGGTTTTTAATATATTGTGGTGACCCACTCCTCTACGCAGTCCAGGTACATTTATTGGTGCGATTCATAAAAGTTCAGGGTTTTTAATATATATTGTGGTGACCCACTCCTCTACGCAGTCCAGGTACATTTATTGGTGCGATTCATAAAAGTTCAGGGTTTTTAATATATATTGTGGTGACCCACTCCTCTACGCAGTCCAGGTACAATTATTGGTGCGAATCATAAAAGTTCAGGGTTTTTAATATATTGTGGTGACCCACTCCTCTACGCAGTCCAGGTACAATTATTGGTGCGAATCATAAAAGTTCAGGGTTTTTAATATATTGTGGTGACCCACTCCTCTACGCAGTCCAGGTATAATTATTGGTGCGATTCATAAAAGTTCAGGGTTTTTAATATATATTGTGGTGACCCACTCCTCTACGCAGTCCAGGTACAATTATTGGTGCGAATCATAAAAGTTCAGGGTTTTTAAGATATTGTGGTGACCCACTCCTCTACGCAGTCCAGAAAGATACCTTGTTGCAACGTTTTGGACTAATAACTATATTGTGAGGTGTTCAGAATACACTGTAAATTAGTGGAAATGCTTGTTATTGAATGTTATTGAGGTTAATAATAGCCTAGGAGTGAAAATAAGCCCAAAAACTTGATTTTTAAACTTTTTATGTTTTTTTCAAAAAAAATCCGAATCCAATACCTTAAATCCGAACCGAGACCTTTCGTCAAGTGTTTTGCGAGACAAATCCGAACCTCAAAAATAACGAAAATCCGGATCCAAAACACAAAACACGAGACCTCAAAAGTCGCCGGTGCACATCCCTAATTAAGGGTACATACCCACTGGCATTCTTTAAATGTCTTTTTTATGCATGTAAACGGCTCTGACACAAGAAGTCATTGTTCTTAACGTCACTAGAACTATTTGCATTCCTACTTGCGGTACAGTAGTGTTGTCAGAATGCTACTTGTCCCTTTTCCGTTCCGTAAGTTTCCACATTTCAACACATTAGAGAGCATACAAATCCTCAACCAATCGCAAAAATGTATATCAAACACTAATCGACTGCTCTGGGTGTAAGTACGCGCTGCCTAGACGTTGTTTGCCTTATGTTACCGGACGGAACAGACTGCAGTATACAAGCGTATATGCAATATAAGGTTCACATCAGAACTCATCATCATCATCACCATTTATTTATATAGCGCCACTGATACCGCAACGCTGTACAGAGAACTCACTCACATCAGTCCCTGCCCTATTGGGGCTTACAGTCTAAATTCCCTAACATACACACAGAGAGAGAGAGAGAGACTAGGGTCAATTTTAGTAGCAGCCAATTAACCTACTAGTATGCTTTTGGAGTGTGGGAAGAAACCGGAGCACCCGGAGGAAACCCACACAAACAGACGAAGAACATACAAACTCCACACAGATAAGGCCATGGTTGGAAATTGAACTCCTGACCCCAGCGCTGTGAGGCAGAAGTGCTAACCACTAAGCCACTGTGCTGTCCATACTCATACAAAAACAATTCTATTGTAAAATAAATGAACAACTGTAAACAGTATAATTATTAATAAAAATATGGGTTGTTTAAAAAAACAACAACTATAACTTTCTTTAACATTAAATACATAAATCAAGAGGTTCTTAATGTACATACAATGCATTTTTATAGTCTACCTTAGTTGGATGAACATATTCTGTGCTAGCCGGTGGCACATTTTTAATACACAGACTATTGCATGCCAGTCATCACTACCGGTCAGCACTTACGCCAAGCTGTAGCTGGTGAAAGTGAAACGGCTGAAACCAAGTATACTTACGAGAAACCCAGGACTGGAATCGCTCGCATCTGCATCAGAACCCCCTCGGCACGCCCTTATGGTACATTACCTACGTTCGTCTGCCCCTTCCCTCCCTCCTTCTGCCTTTCAAGTCGTAGGCATCTGCGTTCGGACATAAATTGCATTCTTTGGCTGAAGGTCAATTTCTGAGCATGTGCAGGGGAATTTCACGCAAGATAACGCACATAAACGGACTTGCGTTCCAACATAAATCAGGCCCTCAGTGTTTAGAAATTTGGAATGTTTATGCTAATAAAATATCCATTATGCTACATATTTTGCTAATTACATCTAAACCTTTTGGAAACCATTTCCTATAACTGCTCTTCTCTGGGCAATTTGTCTGTACCCCTGCATGCTTCCTCTATAACCCTGCATGGTATTTTCCAGTAAATGTCTGTTCTACCACCACTGAGCTTGCATCACACTGTTAAACTACCTGCATGAAAAACATTTAATCCATTCCATTCTGAACTGAAGATTCAAATTCCTATCAGCTCTGTCCTGCTGTGCTGTCTCACACAAATCCATTCCAGCTCACATTGTACTGCTGCATCAAAAGCATTCATCAATGTGTTCCCTGATCACTGCTCTTCTCCTTTTCATTGCACGTGTTCAAAGCAAACGTCTGTCTCGCTAGCAATATACATTCTGTGCACACCCCAAACCTTACCTGCCCAGACATGCTAGTGGGTGTGCAAGGTACACGTTCCCCTACAGCAATCCCCTACTGGGCCTTTCTTTATGTATCTTATTAATAATAGCAGCACAGTAGGAGCTACTCATAATCTAGCAAATATTGAGTTATATAGTGTACTTGGAAAAAAGATTAGAATCCATCAAGTTCTGTTTTCACATTTTGTACTGAGTTCATCAAGAAGATGGCAAATCAATCCCAGTGATGCTGCTGACAAAATAGCCTTATAAGGGAATTAGCTAACCCTTTAAATGTTAAACATATATAACCCCTGAATCATTACCATTTTTAAAGTTATTTACTAATAATAGGTACTGGTATCTGTACCTAAAACAAAGGATGGAGAGGGCTGGCAAATTTGTGTCCTGGGGAGCAAGACTTGACTCAGCCTATTTAGAACATTTTAAATGTAAAAAAAATGCAGGTGGTCCAGTGACCCAGCATATGTCGTTGGTGTGGGAGATGCTATGGGCCTGGTTCAGAGTGGAACACAAGCGTAAGCATACAGTGTGGTTGAAAGAGTCCCGCGTACGTGTATGTGTATGTAAGTCCTATTCAGAGTGGAAGATGCGCCCATGTCTGAATGAGTAGCAGGTGCATCACTTGACTTATGTACAACTTGCTAACAAACACATAAAACTTTTATTTTATACGTTATAAATGCAATGTGAAGCATCATTTAAACTTTAATAACTTAACCAATGTAGCAAGTACAACTTCCCTACAAACAAAATAAATAAAATGTTATCTTTGCTACAACACGCTCGACAACCCACAAATGAATCCGCTTTTTCAGCCATATCATCATCATCTATTTATATAGCGCCACTAATTCCGCAGCGCTGTACAGAGAACTCTCATCAGTCCCTGTCCCATTGGAGCTTACAGTCTAAATTCCTATATCTGCTACTACACCGCACTCTGAATCTGTACACAATTACTGGAACACGTACCTTACTGTATATTGCTTACATTAGAACACCCCTTCCCTCCCCCTTCACACCTCTTCTGGTGTAAATGCTAAAACCTCACAGGTCTGAACAGCTCCAGCTGCGTACATTCACTCTCAGCTTGTGCAGTGTGAAATATGCAAATAAATTATATGCAAATGGACGAATGTCTCACTCTGCATTCTGCACTCTGGGCCATCTGTATTTTTTTTTTACCTTTAAAATGTTCCTAATAGAAAGAACTTCTCCTTTTCACTTTTTAGTGGGTTGCACTGCACGTCCACAGTGAGCACAGAGGGATGAACATTTATGAGGTGATAGAAAGTTATATGAGGTGACAAACTAAATCCCAGTATAATGACAGGGGCCTGTGCGAAGAAGGGGAAACAGTGTGATGAATGGGCACAGTGTAATAAAGGGGGCAGCAGTGTGATGAATGGGCACAGTGTGATATAGGGGGCAGCAGTGTGATGAATGGGCACAGTGTGATAAAGAGGGCAGCAGTGTGATGAATGGGCACAGTGTAATAAAGGCAGCAGTGTGATGAATGGGCACAGTGTGATAAAGGGGGCAGCAGTGTGATGAATGGGCACAGTGTGATAAAGGGGGCAGCAGTGTGATGAATGGGCACAGTGTGATAAAGGGGGAGCAGTGTGATGAATGGGCACAGTGTAATAAAGGCAGCAGTGTGATGAATGGGCACAGTGTGATAAAGGGGGCAGCAGTGTGATGAATGGGCACAGTGTGATAAAGGGGGCAGCAGTGTGATGAATGGGCACAGTGTGATAAAGGGGGCAGCAGTGTGATGAAGGAGGTATACTGTGATGAAGGTGGAACAGTGTGATGAATGGGCACAGTGTGATGAAGGAGACACAGTGATGAAGGAGCAGAGTGTGATGAAGGAGGGGGCACAGTGTGATGAAGGAGACACAGTGTGATGAAGGGGGGAACAGTGTGATGAAGGGGGAACAGTGTGATGAAGGGGGGGACAGTGTGATGAAGGAGGGGGCACAGTGTGATGAAGGAGACACAGTGTGATGAAGGGGGCACAGTGTGATGAAGGGGGCACAGTGTGATGAAGGGGGCACAGTGTGATGAAGGGGGCACAGTGTGATGAAAGGGGGACAGTGTGATGAAGGGGGCACAGTGTGATGAAGGGGACACAGTGTGATGAAGGGGACACAGTGTGATGAAGGGGGCACAGTGTGATGAAAGGGGGACAGTGTGATGAAGGGGGCACAGTGTGATGAAGGGGACACAGTGTGATGAAAGGGGGACAGTGTGATGAAGGGGAACAGTGTGATGAAGGGGACACAGTGTGATGAAGGGGGCACAGTATGATGAAAGGGGAACAGTGTGATGAAGGGGGCACAGTGTGATGAAGGGGGCATAGTGTGATGAAGGGGACACAGTGTGATGAAGGGGGCACAGTGTGATGAAGGGGGCACAGTGTGATGAAGGGGACACAGTGTGATGAAGGGGACACAGTGTAATGAAGGGGGCACAGTGTGATGAAGGGGACACAGTGTGATGAAGGGGACACAGTGTGATGAAAGGGGGACAGTGTGATGAAGGGGGCACAGTGTGATGAAAGGGGGACAGTGTGATGAAGGGGGCACAGTGTGATGAAGGGGAACAGTGTGATGAAGGGGACACAGTATGATGAAAGGGGAACAGTGTGATGAAGGGGGACAGTATGATGAAGGGGGCGCAATGCAGTGACAGGACAGACATATGTTATTTCTTGCTCTTATTGTTGTGATTTAATAGCTGTATAGTATTTTATTTAAAATAATGTTAAGAACAACCCTGACTGACATCCTAAAATATTTTCATTTGTGATCACACAGTTTTGTAGGGCACAGGACCTACAGGAGTCAGGAATGGAGGGAGGGAAGAGTTGGGATTCATCAATAATCACACACACACACACACACACACACACACACACACACACACACACACACACACACACACACACACACACACACACACACACACACACACACACACACACAAAAATTCTAGGTCCACCCCTGCATCAGCCCATGTGTGTCTGGCTGTATATAAACCATTTCTATTTTGGGTGTAGTCGTCCTTGACCTATAAACCAAACATGTCAGATATGTATCTTGATCAATGACAGCAGTTGACATGACGACACACATTGAATCTGATCAAGTTTTTATAAATATCTTTCCACATCAGTACAAATCACATTGTAACTATATATGTATGTGGAGAAACATATCTATTAATCAGCTTTATAAAAAATTGTCACAGAGATTTTGTTTCAATATTACAACTTGCAATTCATCTCCTGTGCTAAACAATGTAAGAAGCAGCTGTTATGTTCGGAAGTGTAATTAGAAATGACTGAGCCACATAGAAAAATTTTGAAGGTGACACAGGTGACACTGTCCCCTAAAGTTCAGCTCCACTGCTAATGAAAATACTGTACATGTTTCACTAATTGCAGTACATTTCTATACATCTGACTTATCCAAACTAATACAATAAAACCTACAATGAGAAAAAACTTACACTTTAATTCTTCATCCCAACAATATAGAAAAATATGCACACACAGATATATAATATACACTACTACAACTAACACACAATCTAAAAGTCACAAAAATATAGAAGTAATCCACACTAACAATGCCAGTTCAGTTTAATTAGACATCTATAGTTACCTAAATTCAAAAATATATGCTTAATAATTTAAAAGTTAGTTACATTCTGCTAAAGAATGTATCAAACCTACAGTTTGTTATAAGAAAGCCACATAAACACGAGTGCTGCAAGACAGCAATGCTAATCACCAATGTTCCGTCTAAGGTGTGCTGCTGTGTATCATTTGTCAGACATCTGCGCATGTAGCTGAGGCATCAGCACACTAGCCGTCACCTTCTCTGTCTCTGAAATCTGCTGGTGACATTAAGAACTATGAGAACTTCTAGGCTTGAATGATGCCAGAACATATGGGGGGCAATTGAGGATATCTCTCCAATATATGACTAGTAACAGGGGTATCTATGGAACATATGGTTCACAGTTAAGGGCTATCTCTGAAACACATGACTGCCAATTGGGGGTATCTGTGAAACATATGACAGGCAATTGGGGGTAACTGTGCCAAATATAAATGTCAATGGTCTACGAGCCACATATGGCTGGCAATGCGGGTATCTGTACAACCTAATATTTGGAGCTATGATGGAAGTTAAACTAATGATAGCAAATATCTTCTTATATTTATTCTATGGCTTACGACCAGGGGCGGATCTAGAAAAGTATCCTACCCGGGGCGATTTAGGGGGGGCGATTTAGGCCCCGTCCCCTTTTTGACTTCAAGGCTGCCGGCGGCTGCACAATATGTGCAGGTCCGCTCAGCAGTAACAATATGCTGCCCGGCTGCTCTGATTGTGTTTTAAACACAATCAGAGCAGCCGGGCAGCACACTGTCACTGCCGAGCGGACCTGCACATATTGTGCAGCCGCCGGCAGCAAGCCCCTGCTAGGGGGGGCGATCGCCCCGATCGCCCCCCCCCCCCCCCCTGGATCCGCCACTGCTTACGACACATTTGCATGATGATTATAAGAAACCACTCCCAAGCCTGAAACTTAAAGGGATAATTTCACCAAAATTCAGTCTGGTTGTTTTAAGTGAAGTTCCATAAGTTGTAAGCTCTCACGAGCAGGGTCCTCTTTCCTCCTTCTACTATTCAATAACTCTGTACCTCTAGGTCTGCTTCCCTAGCCCTATTTTCTTGAGCTCAGGCCTACTGCCCCGTAAAAAACATTCTCTGCATTACCAAGTTATCTGTGTATTATTTGTTTAATTACTAGATGTCTTATTATTGTATTATTTTGTTTTTCATGTATTGTGTAATGTGTTATGGATACTTGCTGTTTGTTTATCGTATACTACTGTATATGTCGCTCACCATCGTTGCGGACCTTTTGTAGCGCCTTATAAATAAAATATAATAATAATAAGTTAAACATAGAGGTTAGAATAAATTTCTTAAACCATCCAATATGGCTGGTAACCCCAACCTCTGCCAGAGTTAGGACAGGCTGTTCCCACTCCTGCCATTATCATCATCATCATCATCATCATTTATTTATTTTTATAGCGCCACTAATTCTGCAGCGCTGTACAGAGAACTCATTCACATCAGTCCCTGCCCCATTGGGGCTTACAGTCTAAATTCCCTAATATAGACACACACTCACACACAGACAAAGACAAACATGGAGACAGACAGAGACTAGGGTCAATTTTTGATAGCAGCCAATTAACCTACCAGTATGTTTTTGGAGTGTGTTTTGGAGTATTAGTTTGTTGTCAATAGATAACATGCTGCCTATATGCAATAAAGCTGCCTGCAAGAGTAAGGAAAATCCCCCCATGTCTACTGGGGTCCAGGGGTGCTCTCTGAGCTCCTATGTAGGCAGGTTTTTATCATTCAGGCAGGTTGTTGACCAGGGGTTGACTGGTAAATTTTAGCCCAGGGGGCGAGATCCGGTTCAGCAGCCTATAAGGAACATTTTAAAGGAAAATAAATGCAGGTAACCTAGTGACCCAGCCTTAGGTTAGCCCATTATGGTACAGGCCTAGGGGGCAGATGCCCCTTTGCCCCCAGCCCAGCTAGCTCCTAGTGTTGATGATTGAAATGAGTGAGAACAGCCTCCCCCGTCTGCATCGGACATCTGAGACTGCCGGAGTGGGCTGATCGGCGGCGTACACCTAAATAATATTTTACCTATATTTTCTCATGGAATCTATAACCCAGAGGCCACCAAGAGCCCATTTCTGATGACTGACCCTGATGTAGACTTTTCAACAGTTATTTTCATTACTTAGCACTTTATATATAAACAGCACACATCAGTGTACAATAGCAGAGTTTCTACACACTCTACAAACTAATGAGTGCAAGAAAACACAAGTTATTGTAATTACCAACCATCAGTGAATTTCCTGTCAGTAATTTACTGAGTAGCTGATGTGACAGATGAGAAACCATTGAGCCCTGTGCTGGCCTGCAGCCGGACGAGCGGCTGTCACTCATGCAGTGTAGTAACAGTGAGTAATACCTTACATCTGACTATGAGCTAAGTATGTGAGGACATGGGGGCCGGCTCTCCATGTAGTAGACAGTTTCTTTTCCAGACATGTTCTTGCTTGAAGTCCATCCCAAGTGACTCATGTATAGGATGACCTAATAGAAGAACAGCAGCTAGTAATTTCCTAATGCCTCTCTGTACTACAGTGTTTCCAGAGAAGTGTGGCAGAATACACTGTTGGTATTATTGGATCACAGTCTGTGAGTCTGACTGGCATTATGGCCATAGATTATTACAGATGACTGCATGTGTTCAAATCGCAGCTTTGCATTAAACATGGTGACTTGCTACAGCTACTGTAACATGGAAACATAGGACGGCAGATAAGAACTGCTTGGCCCATCTAGTCTGCCCATTTTGTAACCTATGGTAACCCTATTTGATCCTTAATTCTTTGTAACAATATCCTTATGTCTATCCCAAGCATGTTTAAATAGTTCTACAGTATTAGCCTCTACCACCTCTGATGAGAGGCTATTCCACTTATCCACTACCCTCTCTGTGAAGTAATAGTGTACATGAACAGTTCTTTTAATTTATTATTATTATTATTTTATTATTATTTATTATTATACTTTTATTTAAATAGCGCCAACATATTCCGCACCATTGTCCAATTTAGGGGACTGTAATCAGCCTCTGCCGCACTACAGATTACAATCCAATTTCCTTACCACAGACACCCACTCACACCACGACCAAATTAGTCAGGCATCAAGGAACCTACTAGTATGTCTTTGGACTGAGAAAGGAAACCCAACAGCCCTAACAATAATGCCACCATGACACCTGAAAAAAAAAAAAAACAGGGACTCTTTAAGGGTTCAGTTTAATATCTCTCCCTGTCATAAATTTGCACCTCCAAAAAGCTTTGCACCCTCGGCTGCCGCCTAATCATCCTGCTGGATAATCAGGCCCTGAAAAGAATACACAGTAATTATCCAACATTCCTGTCTCTCTCTGACAGAGCAGACAGTCCTTACAGGAGCCTCAGAGATTAAGACATTTTATACAAATTGAAGCACTGAGGGAGTCAGAATTTCATACATGTTTCTTACATAGGATAGGACATTGTTGTTTCTACTGAATTCTGTCTAACTGTTATGCTTCAGGCCCAAATGGGCGTCCCTCTAATATTCAAAAGGTTGCACATTACCCTTAGGAGTAGATATACTAAACTGCAGGTTTGAAAAAGTGGAGATGTTACCTATAGCAACCAATCAGATTCTAGCTGTCATTTTGTAGAATGTACTAAATAAATGATAGCTGAATACTGATTGGTTGCTATAGGCAACATCTCCACTTTTTCAAAGCCGCAGTTTAGTAAATATACCCCTTAATCTCAGTGATAAGCTAAAACAATATATTTAAAGAAAGATAAAGGGACACCTATCTGTAATAAAATATAAGCAGGCATTTTAAACAAGTGTTACAGGCAATAACAAACAAATATGACAATAAAACAGGTAGGAGCTGGGGGCCGCAGGCGATCTGTTGCCCATCACTGGTCTAGCTCATTCATGGTTGTACATCCACAACCCCATCATTAAGTATAATGGCTTCATGATGTGGCCTGCAAGATATTAATATCCACTACTGAATCCACATAACATTAATAACCTCCACAATAAATAAAAAAAGAATAGGCAAAAAAATTCTTGAATTGGACTGTTTAGACTCCAACAACCTAGGAACAATTGTGGCATTACATTCGCCGACATTGACCTTTATAATCAGTCTGCCCAACTCAGATATCTTAGGAATTGTTTAACAGTAGAGAATAGAGATGCTCGAGGGTCGGTTTTCGGAAAACCAAGCCCATCCGAACATAGCCCATCCGAATACCGAGCCAGCTTTCGTGCACCCCCGGAACTGAAAACGAGGCAAAAAGTCCTTGTCATGTCGTCGGATCTTGCGAGTTTTAGATTCTATAAGTACCGCCCTTCACGGAGATCCGGCGCTATTTCACAGAGAGACACAGTAGGGGTAGCAGGATTCTTGGCAGTCTCCAGTGCAGTTGGGCAGCGTCATTAATGAAAGTTAAAGAGAAGGGATGGCAGTGTTCTCCAAAGTCTCACACAGAAACAGGAGAGGTGGCAGTGCTCAGTGCTGAAAGTCAAATAATAGGGCTGACAGTGTTCTCATAAGTCTCCAGTCACATTCTGCTGTGCCATAGCTCACTCAGAAACAGGAGAGGTGGCAGTATTCAGTGCTGAAACAGAAATTCAGATAATAGGGCTGGCAGTGTTCTTAAAAGTCTCCAGTGACATTCTACTGTGTCATAGCTCACCCAGAAACAGCAGAGGTGGCAGTGTTCAGTGCTGAAACAGAAATTCAAATTATAGGGCTGGCAGTGTTCTTAAAAGTCGCCAGCCACATGGTACTGTGTTATTATAACTCACACAGAAATAGGAGAGGTGTCAGTGTTCTTGCCATTCTACAGTCTACGTGCCATTGCTCATTGTCAGTGCTGAAAGAGAAATAATAGGGCTGGCAGTGTTCTTAAAAGTCTACAGTCACATTGTACTTTGTCATCAAAATAGATTCACATCATTCCACAGAAGACCAGGAGCACCAAGCAGCTGCTGGCACCAGTCATGATAGTAATCCCTCTACATGATCTGCTAAAGTCTTTGTTAAAGTGCATAGTGGTTTTTAACTCAGGGAAACAAAAATGTAAAAAAACACCTTTTACCTTGGTAAAAAAAACAAAAAAAACCACCTGTAATCAAGGCAGAGTTAACTGCAGAAAAAAATAAAATTTCCAACATGACATTCTACACACGCAGTGGCAAGGAAAGAATCAGGCCTTCGCCTTTCTCTATGAGCGCTAGTTCTGCAACTGTCAGTGAGGCATCTTCTTGTAAAATCATTCATGACGATGTCCTTGTCATTCTGACTCAAAAAGTGGTGCCCAAGTACTTTTACGTGTAAAAGCCGAGCTGGAAGAAAACAGTGAGGCATTAGAAGAAACTGTATGTTCAGATTCAGAAATGACACAAATCCCTGAGGAAAGTTTATCCCCGAGTGTGTGTAAGCCTGACCTTTCTGATTCTGTAATCATTAAGAAGACTCCTTTCAGCATTTCTGCAGATGTGTGCATGAACAGCCCAGATACACAAATTGAGGATGCCACTTTGGAATTGCAACAGGATGAGGGTGATATTTGTGCAGCTGACAACGGCGCTAGTGAGTATGTTGATGAGGATGATGTTGTTTGTGTAAGTCCTACACCAGTGGAAACTGCATGCGATAAGAAGAAGGCTATTGTCATGCTTGGGCATAAGACCAAAAAATCCACCTCTTATGTGTGGAATTATTTTTACCCAAATCCTGACAACAGTTGTCTAGCCATTTGTAGTGTTTGTAAAGCCACAGTCAGTAGAGGTAGGGACCTTAACCATCTAGGAACCTCATCCATGTTACACCATTTAAAGCGAGATCATGGCAAGCTGTTAGGAAAATCTGAAACGAAAAAAATAACAACAAGCAGTCCAGCATCAGCTAGATCCCTTCTCTCAGCTAGATCCCGACACCTGCAATCTACACCCACAACACCGTCCTCATCAATATCATCAGTAGCGATCGGAGTTAGTCCTGCATCCAAGTTGCTAAGGCTAGATGACTCCTCCAGTATCCAGGATTCCTCAGAAGAATTCTTCAGCATTAGTCCCGCTGCTGCTGTTGCTGCTGGGGGTGGATCTTCATTCCAGAAACAGACCAAGAAGTAGACTACTAGTAGTTTACAACAATTGACTATTAAACAAACCTTTGCCAGAGGAAGCAAGTATGAAAGCTGTCACCCACTCGCAGATCACAGACAGCATGGCGACTATGCTAGCATTAGATCTGCGTCCAATATTCACTATTAATGCAGCTTTTTAGACAGTTAATTGAGGTCTTGTGTCCCCGTTACCAAATAAGATCATGACACCATTTTACTAGAAAAGCTATTCCTCATTGTACAAGAAGGTTCGTAAAAATTTAATTATTGCGTTACAAAATGCCATTCTACCCACTGTACACTTAACCACAGATATGTGGACAAGCAGAACTGGGCAAACTAAAGATTATATGACTGTGACAGCCCACTGGGTTGGTGATTTGCCTTCACCAACAGGAACAGCAGCAGCATGTACCCATATATGTCCAGCGTCGGACTGGCCCAGCGGGCTACCGGTTAAATCACCGGTAGGCCCGGCTACCTTAAGGCCACACCCCCTTTTCTCCATGGGCGGAGCTTACCTGGAGGTCCTCACCAGGGTCCTCTCCGGTGTCCCCGCTGCTTGCGATCGCCCCTCCCTAGTCAGCAATATGCAAGTGGACAGTCCCTGTGTGAGGTAGACAGAGGAAGAGAACACCCAAGAGAGCAGCAGTGATATAAAACAGAGGCGGAAGTTCTAGTGAAGAGAGAAAGCCAGTCTCACAGTGTACTGATCACTGCCACAGAACCTTGGCACTCCAGAGCTACGCTGCCTGGCACGGAACGCTCCTCTTCTTCTAGGTGGGTCTCATAGCGCTACAACTATCAGGTGTATTTGCTTAGTGCCCAGTTACCAAGTAGACTGTATGCTGTCTAATGTATTTCGGGTTGTCGTAGGACTGGCTCGATGAGGAGAAGAATGGATATTGCTTACTATATTAAATAAGTTGAGAATGCAGAATGTTAGAAAACACATTTGCTTTTTGTTTTATGCCCTCGGGTGTTGTTTTTTGATATAGCTCCGACTGCCTGGGGATGTTTTGCTTTAGAGGGCATCTTCTCTCCCTTGTACCTGGGAGCTGGTGATTGATTATTCCCTAGAGGATTCTGGGTACGGGGCAGAGGTCTGCACCCTGCCTGTCCGGACATGATAATCCCATTTCATTAAGTGAAACTACTTCTCCTATTTCTTTTTCGCTTTTCCTTTTTATTTTGTAAAATGCAGCTAACAGGTTTCAGTTGACCCATCATTAGAAACCACTAGTAATTTATTTGAGATCCTAAATTCTGTTAGAGGTATGTTATGCAACATGCTTGGGCATTTATTATTCCAAAACAGAAAATCTCAGTTACACTGTTAGAAATGAATGCAAATTCTTCAGTTGTCAGCTAAGAAACATTTTGTCATGCAAGTATGTTTAGCACATTTCGCAAATATATATATTTACAGGAGATATGATTTTGCATATTGCTATAGGACTAAGCAGGTCTCTAATTTAAGACTTCATTAACTTTTTCCCCATTTAATTAATAAAATAAATCCATACATTATTAGGCTAACATCCACTGATTTGCTTTTGTGACAGTCTGAGTCTTAGTCAATGACTTCCTGCCAGACAGGCAACATTATTTTTATTTAATTGTGTTAATGCTGAGCTGGAACTTAGGCTTTATAAAGGAAGTTGCACACACAATGCTACAGCATAGTGATAAACAGCCGAAGGGAAATATGCAGGTCAAGACTGTGTATTCTTTATACACACACTGTATGCTTTATATACTACACTAAGGTGCTAGCTGTCCTTCGTGGACTGACCACTCCCCCTCTAGTGTCAGCTCCCGCCTCTATGATGGCTGGCCACACCCCCTCTGGTGGGCCCCTAGTGTTGCAGTTCCCCGGTGGGCCCTTCATGCCCCAGTCCGACACTGTATATGTCCGAGGCAGGCTACTCTGTGTATCACCAGCTCCACTAAGAGGCATACAGCTGACAATCTGTTATAAAAACTAAGGGATGTCATTGCAACATGGCTTATCCCGCTTGGACTCTCCTCAGGATATGTCATTTCTGATAATGCCACCAATATTGTGGGAGCATTGCAGCTGGGTGAATTACATCACAATCCCTGTTTTGCTCACACAATAAACTTGGTGGTGCAGAGCTTTTTGAAAATTGACAGGGACGTCCAGGAGATGCTGTCTGTGGCCTGTAAAACATCTGGACATTTCTGACATTCGGCAACAGCATGTAGGAGAACAATTTAATTTGCCCTGCAACAACTCAAACAAGATGCGGTAACAAGGTGGAATTCTACCCCTTATAGGCTTCTGAGGATGGAGGAACGAAAAGCCAAAAGTACATTCATTCTCGGTTACAAACTGGGACTTTTTTACCCAGTACAAGGTTTGAGATTATACGGCTGGACTGCTCACTATGTTATATCTCGTAACACATTGCTAGGTCAGTATTTGTAGCAAGTTGTTATCTCATGAAATTATCACCTTGTCTGAACTTATTGAGACCATTCAAGCCATTATCTTGTATGTATTTTAATTGTATCCAGTGCACTTGGACTTTGCTATTTGCAAATAGACATTTGCTATTTATTAATAGTTATCATTATTTGCTGTGCACCCTGTCATTTGTGACTATACCAATACGCCAACATTTGTCACAACTGAGGTCCATCCCATATATTCAAATTTCACCTGGGATTTCATTGTGTTGCATGTTTACCTACTGTTTGGGGGCTTGGAACCACGCCCCCTTTTCTCTAAAGCAGCATACACACTAAGGCAACACTAGGGAAGCGCGGATTTCCATTTTAGAATTGTTCTTTCATTTGCTTCTCTCTTGTACGTGTGACCACATACTTTGTTTTTCACTGGGTTCACCATCTCCAACTGTGTTATAGGAGTACTCTGGGTGACGGCGATCTCCTCGTCTTCATCTTCCAAAGCTTTGTCTGCAGGGCCTGTGACACACCTATTTGTTTTCTCAGGTCTCTTAGCTGTTCTTTAAACAGTTGTATTATTCTTCTGAAGCGCAGTGTATCTCTCGTGTACAAGTTCTCTTAAATCCGGGATCTCATCCGGTGGGTCACGTTTTAACTTAAGTGCGATCTCCTCAACTGCATCTATATATTGGTTTAAATCTCTGTTCAATGCAGCGTATTCCAACATGACAGATTCCATGCTGTCCACATGTTCCGTTACAGTCTGTCTGAAGCAGATCTAATGCCACTCCAGTTGTAATATCCATTCCTGTGTCTACATAAGTTTGGCAGTTCTTCAGGGATGAGAGGGAGGTATCCAGAGAGGAGAAGGAGATTAAAGATGCAGCACTAACAGACATGGTTTAATAATGTAGAGTTCATTGACAGCACTGTTAGGCTTAAGGCTGCTAAGCTATTGGTAGCTTGTTTTGAGGGTGAGTATGAGGCTGAGGATGATGAACACAACATATTGTCACAGTAGAGTTCATTAATAGCACTTTTAGCTTAGGAGTCTTAAGACAATTGTTTGCTTGTTTTGCAGGGGCCCACACAAACCAAGCACTTCAGTCACAAAAGTGGCACTCCTTGTCGATGGAGCGCTTGGTTTGTTAAACTGTACATGTCCTTTTCAATATCTTACATAAAGGTGGGTGGGCCCAAGGACAATTCCATCTTGCACCACTTTTCTTTTCTGCCACTGCTGTGTGGCAATGTTTCCTAGATGTGCTATGAACTGCCGTATGTTTGTGTCATTGCTCTGCCGCTTAGCATCCAGCCAGCTCGCTGCAGTCTTTGTCCGAAAGTGTATAAAAATAATATTGTGACCTGTGAGGTGGTCAAAATTGACTGGAAATTATTGGAAATTAGTGTTATTGAGGTTAATAATAATGTAGGAATATAAAAATGAGCAAAATTATGTGATTTTAGCATATTTTAGCAATTTGTCTAAAAAAATACAGACTCAAAACCAAAACATGAACTTAATCCAGATCCAAATCCAACACCAAAACCAAAACATGGGGTTCAGTGATCATCTCTAGTAAAAGGGACTGACATGTATGCCAACACCCCATTGGAACAAAAGTTCCTCCCTGATATTAGTCTTACTGCATTCTTACATGTTCATGATCAGGAAATTTCCGTGGACATACTACTCTATATATCTCCCCCTACTTGGTAATCCGAATTTCCAGGACAATGTGGTTGCTTACTCCTCCAGATATTGGTCTCGCAAGGGTCTTGAAACGGTGGGTCACTTCTTAAGTAAAAAAACAACTAAAACTTTTGCCCAGGCTTTGGTAACTCAATAAGAACTAAGACCTTTTAATCTGCCATTTCTTCAAGTTCAACATTATATCAGTAATGACCTTTACAACATCATAAAATGCACCCACACTATGGCATTACATTAGGGGTATCCTCCTACATTATGTAGCACCATGCACTAAAACATGCCCTGCTAATTGTGGTAAAATTAAACGTATTTAATTCAGCCCCACGATCCAGTTACACATTATGACCCCAGCTCTGCAATGCTCTGCCATTTATATTAATATTGAGCTCAGGGCTGATTTGGGGTCTACATGTTCTGCAATATTAGGTGCATTGCTCTTTATTGCTGTATTTATTGCAGTGTGAGCAGCATGCCTCTCCACTGTTCCAATTTAAGCAGGACAATTTTGATTTGAAGAGCATGTTTGCCACAACTCACGCCATCTACCATGTTTCCCCGATAATAAGACACTGTCTTATTTTTTTAGATGGGCTAAAAAAATGTATAGGGCTTATTTTCAGGGTAGGGCTTATTTTAATTAACATTGACAGCAATTTCAATAAACAGGTAATTGTGAAAAAAAAATCCTACCTTTATTCAAAAATGGTCATGTCCTCTTCTTCAACAACATCATCATAAGTGTCCATACCCCGAATTCCGGCCTGGAATTCTTGCGCCTACATTATCTGCAGAAGAAGTGGACCCAATCTGTCATGTCCAGCAATATAGCTCTCCTTAAATTAGCATGTCTTGTCCAGGTAGCCTGCTCGTAGTGCATTGGTGGCACAGCTGTCAGTAATTTTATCCCATGACTTCTTCACCCAAGTTACGACCTCTTGCAGACAGGGCTTCACAAAGTTTCCACGCTGATTTTTTTTCCATTCTATTTTCAATGTAGTCATTGACTTCCATGCGCAAATGGTACTTGAATGGCTTGTTTATTGCAATATCAAGAGTCTGGAGATAGGCAGTCATTCCTGCGGGAATCATTACTTGATCTATTCTTCTCTCTGCAAGGAAGATCTTCATGTCTTTAGCGCGGTGAGTGCTGGCTGAATCCCAGACTATCAGACCTCTTTGGTCACCTCGCAAAACAAGTGGCAGCATTCAATCCAGCCACTTCCTTATAACTGCTTGTGTGCACCAGGCTTTTTCGGTTTCAAGAACGTAAATGCCTGAAACACGTTCAATCTTATCTTTCTTGCCCTTACTGATGATTAGAGGTGTGGCTTTCTTTCCATCCAGACGAATTGCCAAAACACAGGTAACTCGTGCACTTTCGTAGCCAGTGGTGGGAATGTAGATTGACATGGCACCCCTCTGATTAACTGTCGTTTGAGATCCTTGACCCATAAACACTGCAGTTTCATCCATAGCAATCATATTGCAGGTTTGGTATTTAGAAAAGTCGATCCCATCAACAAAGGACTTGAATGCAAGTGCACGTTTAATAACTTCAACATCTTCCAGCTTAAATAGTGTTGTTGATCTTCTTAGAGACAGTTCATTTCGCTGAAGGAAACCGTCCAACCAGTGTTGTGATGCTTTGAATCCTTCTGGGACCATTTCAAACTGTGGTGCCATTGCAAGGGCAAATGCTTGAATATCAGCCCTGCGTACAACCAACGCCTTTGCTCTCCTGTCAGCAATCCATTCACCTATGATGTCTTCCAGTTCAGGATATAAGGGTTGCCGACCTGATCCAGACCTGCGCTTCTAAGATTTTCCCTCATCCACCTGTTGACTGAGCTTATTGTACTCCACTCGCCATTTTCGGACCATTCGGAGATCCGACATCTTTTCTTTACAGAAAGCTAAAAGATTCTTGCCTTGTGAGTCCACCACAATTGCTTTCTTATACTCAACGGTATAGCTCTTCCTTTTTGCACTCATGTCTGGGGGTCAAAACAGACAGGATAAGAAATAAAATGATGACTGTTATGCCCCCTCAGTCCTGCTTTTCCCATATCATGCCTCCTCAGTCCTGCTTTTTCCCATATCATGCCCCCTCAGTCCAGCTTTTTCCCATATCATGCCCCCTCAGTCCAGCTTTTTCCCACATCATGCCCCCTCAGTCCAGCTTTTTCCCATATCATGCCCCCTCAGTCCAGCTTTTTCCCATATCATGCCCCCTCAGTCCTTCACTGTGAGACAGTGAGCGCTGTAGCTGTGATTGGATGCCACTGTTAAATGTTTAACAGCGGCATCCATTCCATGCAGGGAGGCGGAGTTGGGGCCATGGATTGAAGCGCAGGGACCGGACAAAATGGGGATTAAGGTAGGTCTTATTTTCGGGGTAGGGCTTAATTTGGAGCATTCGTGGAAACCAGGAGTAGGTCTTATTATCAGGGTAGGTCTAATTATCGGGGAAACACGGTATGGTGAGTGGGTGCCATGGGGACAATGCAGCTATTTGTGGACATTGAAAGGGGCAAGTTAGAGGGAAGTGTGAAGGGATTTATAATTAATGAATGGGCAGATTTGGGTAGTGTGTGAGTGTACATTGAGGGTGTGCATTACGTAAATCATATTGGAGTTTGTTTTGTCCCGATTTTCCATTTATAAATGTTGGGAGATATGCATTGGTGAATTGAAATGCTAAGCACAATGGAAGACACAGACACAGACACAGACACAGACACACACACACACACCTTGCTCTCTGCTGCATCACTCCAAGCTGCTCAGACAGGAAGTGAAATGAGCACTTCCTGTCTGAGGCCAATCAACAACAGGCAGCCTCATTATTGGCTGCCTGTTGCTGCCACTGACCACCAATGATGTTTTTATTAACTTTCTTTTTTCCCACCCCTCCTCAGCGGCGGAGGGGGGGGGGTGAAAACGAAAGTTAATAAAAACATGCAGCAGCTTCTCTCCTCTCAGGCGGGGGAGGCCCTCAGAGAGAGGGGGGCCCGGGGCACGTGCCCCCTGTGCTCCCCCTTAATCTGGCTATGCTTGCATCCCTTGCATTGTAACATGGTTTTGTCCAGGAGACTGAAATAAGAAGTTTCTTAAGTTAAGGTCCTTAATGAATCAGGCCCAAGGTCCTTTTCCCAAGCTGATTGGTATAATCCATTAGATAACTTACTCCTTCAGAAACCACATCCCCGAGGGGCCATCTCCACACATTACAAATTCCTTCAACCCATCTTAGATTATGATGTTTTAAGCATGAGTATTGGACAGTGGAAAGAGTGGTTTCCTCACTTAGCAACTAGTATTCTACTTAACGCCCTGGTGACAGCCACTAGACTCCTGCCGGCCACCACTTATGTTGAGATGTTCTTGAACATATATCATTGAACTTATTTGTCAAAATAGGTCTTACCTCGGACCACAATTGTCCAAAATGTGGATCTTCCATGGCAGATATTGCTCATTGCTTTATGGGATTGCCCTGTCATCAAACATTTTTGGGTCAGCATATGGAGATTTACTAATGAACCCCTAATGAATTATGTTCCACTAACAGCTGAATGGGCCATTTTTGGTATCTGGCCTTAAGATCTGAAAGTATCCAAGGGCTTTAGGAAATTACAGCTGGCTGTCTTAGCAGCTGCTCAAAAAAAGTGATCTCCAGGTGTCAGCCCAAAGAGCACCTCCTGCTCCAGCATTATTTCGGGAAGGGCTATACCATTATTTTCCACTATAACAATGGAAAATAGTATTCAGGCATTTTTCCAGGTGTGGGAGACGTTCATTGACACTCTATCAGATCCGCTCAATCACCGTATCCGACATTGCTTTAAGGACACTATTTGGTTCCAGTGTTAGGGTTCTGTTAAAAACCAATTCCTTAATTACAGCCATGGAGTCAGACACGTGATGTAAATGTTTTAAACTGTTTATTGCAGAAAAGTATAGTCCAGGGTAGGCAAAATAAACAGTAAACAGTTCAGGCTGAATGGAACAATGGATTTCCAGATCTTGGCAAACAACAGGTAATTAATAATGAAATGCAGCAAATAACTTAACTGAAACCAGGAACAGAGACACATGCAGGTAATCCAGGAACAGAGGCACAAGAGCAGGCTAGGAACTTCAATGACCAGCAAATGATTCAGGAATAAGCAGGCATATATAGGCCACAGACAGGTGTGGATGATTAACTAGCGGGGCTAGTTAACCCCTGATGGTAGGAAAGGCCGAACAGCAGCACCTCTGGAGGATCACAGGTACTGCAGGGTAATATGTACACAGGGAAACCAGGCAAATCATAACACAGGGTAAAATGCACACAATATACAAGGCAGATCATAACATCCAGATCAGAATGTGTTTAAATGATCCAACGATCACCTGCTACTGATTTCATTTTACTTGTGCTCCTTATCTCTGGGGTGGCTGCCATGTGTTTTGTATATTATATGTTTCACTCTACATGTGTATCCTCTTCACTGAAATACATATGACGTGGCTCTTGTATTTTTACTTTTAAAACTCTGGCTCAATGTTACTCACCAATATTGATACACTACTTCCTGTTACATATATCGATTTTGCTGTAAACTGTACGTATGTTCCACAATGTCCCTGGACTTATATATTTAAGCATACTTTAATAAAAAAAAAAAGAATAGTCCCCACCTGCTGACACATTACATTAAAGGAATGTATCATTTTAATATGTAATCGTAAAACTGTTAAAAGGCTGTAATCTAGCATACTCCTTTTTTTTTTCTTTGTTTTTTTTAAGCAGCAATTTTTATTCATGTTTAACATCTATCTAGTTTGTAAAATATCCCCCTATAACTCAGTTTTCCCTTTGCAAAATCTATGTTGTAGAGACCTATACAGCTACACAGTCCATCAACACATTTGAGCTTCAGCACTCAAGCTCGTTCCTGAGGAGAGGGTCACTTGATCTCTGTGTCAGAGCCTTCCCTCCATGTACATCATTAAAGTGTTCACTTTGCGTAAGTTTTAACATTGCCTGGACTGTTCAGAGGTGTTAGCACTTAGTATAATACAATGGAGTTCTTTGGTAGCTCTCATTAGGTACATAGAACACCATGCTGCAGAGAGGCTGAGAAGACACTAGAAGTGCTCTTCTAAAGCGATAAAGTACATGGGGACCTATTTTTGAAGCGTTTTAGGCAAAAGTATCCTAATTGGCTATTTAACATTAGCCTAATATTAAATCAGAGATATCGCCTACATTAAACAAACTACCACACAATACCGTGGTTCCCATTATCCTTAATGGGGGCTGCGGTCTGGACCAATTTGTCACTACGATAGCTGTTGTGTCCTATGCGGAGAGCATCGCATGAACTGCCGCCACTAGAAGCAATTGCGATCACTTTATTATAGACTAGTTGCAGGATGAAGAATTTTAATAAAAAACTACATTAATTAATTTCTTATCACTGCAATGAGAAATGATAAATATGAGCAGCACAGTGGCTAAGTGGTTAACACTTCTACCGCACAGCGCTGGGGTCAAGAGTTCAATTCCCAACCATGGCCTTATCCGTGTGGAGTTTGTATGTTCTCCCCGTGTTTGCATAGGTTTCCTCCGGGTGCTCCGGTTTCCTCCCACACGCCAAAAACATACTAGTAGGTTAATTGGCTACTATCAAAATTGACCCTAGTCTGTCTGTGTCTGTCTGTGTGTGTATGTTAGGGAATTTAGACTGTAAGCTCCAATGGGGCAGGGACTGATGTGAATGAGTTCTCTGTACAGCGCTGCGGAATCAGTGGCGCTATATAAATAAATGGTGATGATGATGATTATGATTAATGCGAGGGGTCATAAATAGACCCCAAAGTGTTCTCACACATATGCACAAACACTAAGGTGATTAAAGTTGTTTATGAAGTTAATTTATATTTATGTTTGACATTTTTGTTTTTAAAGAATGAGTTTTCATTTTAAAAAACTTGAACTTGTTGCTTTCAGTTTACAAGCTGATTTGAAAACTCAAAAGCAGCCAAAATCCTATGAATTTTAAAACCTGCCTCTAGACAAAAATATGTCAATTACACAGTTATTGGATCTATCATACAGTATGCTTGGGACTTACTTGGATAATGGTCTAAAATATATTAAACTATATTTATTTATTTGTAATTACCCCTGTGTTATCCTACACTTTCCAGGCATTCACATCATTATAACATTATTTAGCAGTGCTCCTCATAGTAACTATATGAAAAAAAAACTACTTGGTGGTTGTGGATATCTGTGACAAAATCACCAAAACACAGCAATCATTTTCTCTTTTCTCATGTCTGCTTTTAGAATATAATCATTGTGCTTTTATTCAGGTCACAGAACTATGAGGTGACTTCTAATATCCTCTTTATCTTGCAGTAAGGGAGCACATTATTCCATATCGTTACGCGTATGAGATTATCGTAATAACTGAGTGCGTTTTATCCACTTTCACAATGAGTCTTGTAACATCACTACTAATAAGGATGAGCTTTACAAGACATTTTTTTTTCATATAATAATGTCACTTACATATTTTTTTGAATATTTACACCGTTCCTTAAATCACTCAATACTGTTCTGCTACAGCCCAGACCAGACACACAAGAATATCTGTTCCCGGAATGACTGGTGGGTGCGGTGATACAGAGTCAGTTTTCTGATGATTCACCTGTCAAACTATTGTTTCCTGGGAAAGCGCCAGGTATGATAACCTGTAGAGGAGGAAAGAACATACACTGTGGAATCTCCTAGCAACATGACACATAAATCATAGGCTGCATGCAATACCACGGTTACATTATCTCACACACTGGACTTTGCTTCTGGTGTCATAAATAATACGTTTTATTTCTTGCAGGGTGTGACTTCTACCAGGTGAGAATGCAGATAAATATGCCATGTGAGAACTCTTTATGTGGCTCATTGCTTTAAGAAAAAACATAATTTAAATATTCCTCTATGGCATATTTGTCTACTCTGCCAGAATTTCCTGGAGACTCCCTAAAATTCAGAAATGCAGGCCTGCTTCCTGGATCCCACCCAACTTCATTATTAAAGTAGACATCGGCGGAGCGCAATAACACAACTTGCATCATCATAGTCCTGAATGTCGTGAATCGCTACATTGCAGAGCAGGGGGTGGGGCCACAGTGACATGATTGCGCCACCACGGATCCCACACACACTTGTTATAAAGCAGAGAATAAAACTGCACTGGAGAAGACAACTTCCGCATCACGTGACGTCCTCTGTATAAAGCAGTTAGGTCAGACAGCATCCCAGAGGAGGAGGAGGAGGGAGTGCAGTGTGCTCTCTCTCTTTCCTATGCTGACTCCAGCTGTAAAAGTGTGAGAGGTGTGAGACGGCATGTGTAGGGGAGGTGTGAGATGCATATGGGGGAGGTCTTATAGGCATGTTTGGAGGTCTGATTGGCATGTGGAAAGGACTGATTGGAGTGTGGGGGAGTTCTGATTGGCTTGTAGAGGAGGTCTGATGGGCATGTGGGGAAGGTCTGATTGGCTTGTAGAGGAGGTTTGATTGGCTTGTAGTGGAGCTCTGATGGGCATGTGGGAAGGTCTGATTGGCATGTGGAGAGGTCTGATGGGCGTGTGGGGGAGGTCTGAAGGGCATGTTGGGAGGTATAATTGGCAAGTGGGGAGGTCTGATTGACATGTGGGGAGATCTGATTGGCGTTTGGGGAGCTTTGATGGGCATGTGGGGGAGGTCTGATTGGATTGTAGAGGAGGTCTGATTGACATAATGAGGAGGTCTGATGGGCATGTTGGGAGGTCTGATTGGCTTGTAGAGGAGGTCTGATGGGCATGTGGGGAGGTCTGATGGGCGTGTGTAGGAGGTCTGAAGGGCATGTTGGGAGGTCTGATTGACTTGTAGAGGAGGTCTGATTGGCATGTGGGGGAGGTGTGAAGGACATGTTGGGAGGTCTGATGGGCATCTTAAATGCCCCCTGTTTCCATAGTATTAACGTAGATATCAACCCACCAATGTTTTTACTAGAACATTATTTATGTAATTCACACTTGTGAAAATAGTATCTTTTGCAGCTAAAAGATGTCTGGGGACTGTAAGGGGCTAACTATCCTATTCAGACACCAGAACATTAGTGGCAAATGTCATGTGAAAAAAAGTACTCTCAGAAGTTGTCCTATTTTTTTAACCTTTCATTTTTTTTCTTTCTGCTTACAGATTGTCAGTAAATTTACTGACCTTTGTCATTCAGGAGATACTCCACACTCCTCAAACTCTTTCCTTCGCCCACCCCATCTCCTACCTCCTCAGCGTCTTGGTAACAAGTCAACAACAGGAGAATTTTGAATGTTAGCGTTTACGACTTGTGTGTCAAGTGCCCTGATTGGATGGCTGCAGAAGCACCATTAGGTCAAGCTATGAAAGTCTTGAGACTTTACAGACATTCTTTCCATGGTTAAAAAAAAGTCTCATGTTTGGAAGCATCTGACCGGTGGTCATGGAGGAACAGTAAGTGGAAAGTGTGCAGACATCTTATTTGCTCACCCCTGAGACTAAGAACTTTCGAAATGACACAGCAATAATCACAGATATGTTACAACTTGCTGCGTGTTTTACTGATCTCAGCAAAGCCAAGTTTGGATGCTGAACAAAACTAGAAGAAGAGAGTCAACACCCAGCTAATCATGACTTAAACAAAGGACAACTAATTAGCACTGTATAATTTCTAAGACGTCATCTCGAGTCATATGACAAATACATCTTTCTGCACATCCAAAGAGATATGAATAAAACATCTGGACCAGAAGAGTTGGAATTGTCTGCGTCGTTACAAATTATGACAGACAAGAATTGTTTTGTTCAGCTGGATCAGTGAAGGGGCAACAGATGGCCCGGGGTTTGCATACGGCCCTCTAAGGGTTCACATGCAACCTTCATGGGTCAGCACCAGAGTGACTGGAGCTTTTTAGTCCTCTTATAGATTCCGATGTGACAAAGTGAGCGCAGTGCATTCAAAAAGTCTGTGTAGCAGGTCTGCTTTCCAGCAAGAGTATTTAGCCACAGCTTAACCCACAGTTTGGTCTTTGATCTCTTAGCAAAAGCTTTTCCAAGTTCAGACTTAAGTCCGTTTGCGTGTCGTGTCATGCGCGAATTTGCTCTGTGTGCGCTCAGAAACGGACCTTACCATAGGCAAACCGAGGAGGGGGGTTCCTAGTGCCTGGAAACCCCCCTCCAAGCCTGGAGCACTGTATAATTGATGTGGCTGTACCCTGCCCCCGCTTCACACGGCTCTGCTTGAAAAGGAAGAGCTGTGTGCAACAGTAGTGCACGGAGCATTGCCCATGTATATTATGGGGATAGGAAGAGTTGGAGAGCAGTCAAGCACTGTCTAAAATTATAGCAACGCCCCTATGCATGCTGGTCACGCATGGTGTGGAAATCCCCCTCTACAAATCCTGCGTTTGAACCTGCTTACGCTAATGAACACAATTGCATGCAATTCATGTCCAAACGTAAATGCTGTTTTGTGTTGTCAGACAACTAATTTTGCTCAAGAATGGTCATGGATTTGTGAGTAAGATGACAATTTACACGACTAAGGTGGACAAGGATTTCTAGATGAGCACAGAATAGCCGCATGAGTACGCCTATTTTTGCATCCGTATTCAAAAACAAGCATCCACCAACCCATTAATGTGGGTGCAGATTGATTTTATATGGGTGATTCCAATAATCCATCAGCTTTCCACTGGAAGAGACATGGCACACTGTGAGAGTCTGACCTGCTCACTGTAATAGGTTGTGAATTAATGTAGCATTGGGATTCTATAGATTAGCTGCACCCAAGACCAGCAGTGAATTGAAGACCGACTCAGGGCTTGCATACTGATTTTCAGTGATTTTATGAAGAGTTGAAATTGGGAATCAGTTTACAAAAATGTTCAATGGTCACAAGACTGGTCAAAGTCAGGTTTAATTGTTACTGAAGTGACCTGGTTCCACCTCCTATCTGAAAATCACCTCCACAACGAATCATATATGACTCAGGTTCTATTCAACAGCTATGGAAAGCTGACAATGTTTAACTGTTTTAGGGCAGTTTGCCCCTTGCAAGGGAGGATTACTATGACACATGCATGTAATATAGATAGTATGCTGTTAACTTGATATTCTATTGCAACACTGTAATAAACAGGGGCAGGCTGTGCTCGGGGGACAGGGGGGCATCTGCCCCCTGGGTCGGGCCCATACTGGGCTACCTTGGCTGGGTCACTGGGTCACCTGCATTTTTATTCCCTTTAAAATGTTCCTAATAGGCTGTTGAGTTGAGTTTTTCCCCCCAGGCTAAAATTCGCCAGCCGTCCCCTGGTTACAAATAAAGTCTTATATAAAACACTTCCTTCCCACCAAATCACAGACAGCTGATGCTCCTTACAAGACTATAGGACAGTGAATTACCTACAAATAAACAACTGACTGTGGTCAGTTGAGCTGCTGTGACATCACTAGCCCTGCCCCTGTGCATGAATCCAATTCACACACTAAGCAACATTTACAAGGCTGTCACACACTAAGATGCTGGTTCACACATGATGGGCAGGATGGATATATTTCATTAAAATTATTATTATCATTATTATTATAATTATTATTCAGCTTAGTAATACAAGCCATAGACATAGAGTAATGTGAGAAATAAAGACAAGTAAAGATTTTAATATCAGTGGCTGTCTAGGTAAGACTGGAGAGAAGGAAATAGAAAAATAGAATAGTGTTTGTTCTTTTGTCATTTTCTCATTATCTTATGCATGCTTGTACTATATAATTGTATCACTCCACAGCAGTAGTGCTGGGACATTGTTCCATGGCTCTATCACTTCCTTATATTACCTTGCAGACAATGCCCAGTTTTTTTACAAATGTAGTGTAGATATAGTAATGTGCATGGAGCCTCCTGATCCAGCTTTGACTGCAGTGAGAATGTAAAGGAATTATATATAGTGACCGGTGTTGATTTAATTGTATTTCAAAACTTTATTAGAAAGTCACAATGAGATTTGTGCACATCAACATTTAGATCAGTAGACATTACATTGAACATGGTATCTATTGTGTTGTACATGCTAGAACAATGATGGGCAACAGGCATCCCTCCGAGCCTCTACCTGCGGCCCTCAGCTGCTTCTTACTTTATTGTCAGATTAGTTTTTTGTACCTTGTAATGCGGCTCTTGAAGTATATCAGGTTGCCTATGACTGTGCTAGAGTGAGGCTGAAATACAATGCTTCATCTTCATATTCTAATAAAGCAGCTTCTGTAAACAACATATTCTAATTCTCTCCGGTTTCTGTACAGCTTGGCTCCCACGATCCAACACTACCCTGGAGGCAGCCTATCCTGTTAGTCTTTTCACTTCAAACACACTTGTCTATTGAAGTCTATTGAACTTAATTAATTCTTATTTCAATTTCCAGTTCCAAACTCCACCGGCTTATTGATCTCACTTGTATCCAAGTACAACTTATTCTGTTTCAAAGAGCTGATCCGCGAGGAGCTCCAACTTTCAGATCTTCATAAAGTGGTTTTGATGGTGGCAAATGTTATGATCCACTTACCCCATCACCTAATTTGCTTTACAGCATCATCCCCCCCCCCCCACCACCACCACCAACAGCACCAATTTGTGGTGCCCAAAAGGGTGTAGCTAACAGATTTGGTGTAAAAGGTGATGTTTAAGGGATGCATTGAGGATGGATCTTGGTAGACCAGAGGTGTGATCAATGATATTCTCATTTTTTTTCTGGAATGTTGGGAGGTATTTTTGACTACAGGGATAGTGTCTTGTAACAGAAAAAAAATTCCAGTTACTCAACCACAAATACTTCTTCAGTGGAATTTAAAGGCATAGTCTAGTTTTGGGGAGTCGTTTGTTTGTCAATATATATTATGGATCCAAAGGCACATTTTTTTTTAAACCACAGTATCTACCCACTTTTTATTGTTATATACACTCAACATATAAATATACATAGCTGAGATGTGATTATATCCTTATAATGTACAGTAGGAGGCTCATTGGTGAGCTTCCTGGTGGCTGACGCCTGCCCACCTTATTGTATGTGCCCTGTGCTAATATTTTTCTCATCTTTCCTTTCCTCGCCTCCTCCTTCTTTTGTCTTCAGTCTCTTTGAATTGGCGTCAACCGACCCCACCCCCTCTACTTCTGGCACCGACAGTGAGCGCACAGCCGGTGGTCAGTAGTCAGACTATTTATTTTCCTGCCGTGTGAACAGTGAGACTGTGTGGAACCTGCTCAGTGGGAAAAGGAACTCTGATGCTACCTTCCAGGGGAGGGCTGGCAAATTTTAGCCCAAGGGGCAAGACCTGACTCAGCAGCCTATTTTAATGGATAAAAATGCAGGTGGCCCAGTGACCCAGCCCAAGATAGCCCATTATAGGAATATTCCTATTTATTAAATAATTCTATTATTTTAATGTTGGAATTGGTAGGTGAGGAAAAAGTGTTCACTTGTTGCTTGGTTTCCAGGAGGTGAAATGTACCCATTTCTGTTCCAAACAGGGACCCAATGTTGTAGCATACAGACAAGCATCTACTGAGCTGAAGACACCAGCAGCAGGTTGTGAAAGCTGCTAGTATAGGTAACAATAAGACTGCTAACTGTTCTGATTCTTGTGGGACAGTCCCGATTTTGGGGGATTGTCCTGAGACCAGGGACAGTCAAGCTTAATTTGCCATTTTGCTGCTTTGTTGGTGAAGGGGGAGCCATGTGCACCTAACAGAGGCCTCTGCTGCATTGCCACTGTGTTTGAAGTGGAATGGGTTGTCTAAATATGCTGGACATGCCCACACCCAAAGCACACAGTTGCATAGTGGCAGTACTTACCTTTCCCTGCCTCCTGATGACTGATGACTCCTGATGACTTCACCGCTCCTACTGACAATTTGGTCATGCCAACAACATGAGGCCACTTTCAGAATATTTTCCAGGATCACTTTAATTTCCCAAACCTCCCCTGCCTATACGTTTAATGGGGGGCATTTTACACCGTACAGTAGGACTCTGACATAGAAGAAAAATTGTAAGTACTCTGCGCAATGCAAAAATAGCTTCAGATACACAAGAAGCGGACAAAATTGAGTTTGAGGAGTAAAACTCAATCGTTTTATTTAATGAGCGGTGGTTCTTAAGCGGTAGAAGTTTCAACTTCACGCACTTTTGTGAGATGTTTTCACTTTCCACAAATCTAGGTGCATTTCAAGTTTGCGAAGGACATCCCAAGAGAGGACTGTAGATCTCCACCTTGACGTTCTCTTGGCTGACATCTAGGCAGTCTTAGGGAAACTAAAGGCGTTTTGTGCCTCACATTCCAGTGCGCTGTGGAAATGAGGTCCTATGTTTGCACTCTGACCAATCACATCCTGGCATTTCTGTAACTCTGTGTCAGATAAATCAACAAACAATGTATTAATCAGTATTTGAAATCTGCAATGTGTGTTTATAATACTATGAGTTATATAATAATAATATAAAAAAAAAACGTTGGTGATTTCATTAAACGATAACGAGTCCACCTTTGTGGACTTACGTTTAGGGCTAAGTGTACAAAATAGTCCCAAAGGATGTATTTTGCAAATATAGCCCCTCGAGGCATCTTCTAATGAACATTGCTTTGGTCTTGTTCCTCAGTGGGCTGCAAATATGCAGCCCGCTCCATCAATCTGGATCCCACCACTACGTCGTCTTTCAAAAATCTGTTTGCACAAGACCTTTTCATTCTCTATGACAGCAGAAATTTGACATACAAAACGTATCTTTTCATTTTAGTTTTGTGAGCATTCTCCAGCCATGTATTCTGCGTCAGTGGGTTCACAGACGGAGCCAATTTGCTGAACACCGGGCAGTATCCTCACATTTCTCAGATGTGCGAGTCTCTTTTTTGGACTACTTAGCAGATGGCTGCACAGCTATAATCCACCTGTTCCCTCTGTGTCCGCCAAGGGAAGCGCCTTACCGACAGACACCTAGCAGAGGGTTTTACACCTTCCCTGATTAAACTGTTGTATCAGATATGCTATTTATAGTGCTGGATTTGCTCAAAACTGTTTTTTGTTATTTTGGGGTTTTTTTTACACAAAGAAAAGCCCTTTAATATACTTTGTTGACCAGTTATGCTTTAATTTGATTCTCAAATTGTTACTTGTATAGATATCAGTACATGTCATCTATGACCTAGAGGGACAAGTTCCATTGGGAAGTTATTGTACTTGCAAAGCGTGCACCTGTTTTTATTGGCGAGCCTCGCTGAAGGTGGCCTTTGTGTGCTCATTTTATGTTTGTTTTATGGATTATTTAGTACATGTGCTTTATTCTATTTAAGTGTTGAGCCAATTGCTTATTCAGTACGGTCTTTCTGCCATTTTTGATTAACATAGTATATAATTGATATCACTTTCCAGCTCTCTTCTTTTTTGGTGTACCCATGAGCTCGCATTAAAATGAACTACAAGAAGTGAAATACGCACATTTACAGTGGTGTTCTTCAGTTAGTAGGAGGTCATGAACACTCCAGCAAAAGGACTTGATTTTTACAAGGGTTGGTAAGGTGGTGGACATGAGGCCACAGCCTAAACCACAAATAAGAGACCCTTTGAACCTTGCAGGAACATTTTATTTTGGAAAGTGCACTTATAAGTGCACTTATAAGCACCGTTCTACCAAGGTACTAAAAACCTTTAAATGTCTAATAGTGACACATAATAAAGACAGTACCATTGTCCTTTTGTTTTCATGGCATATTTCAAATTTAAATGAGGTTGAGGCAGTACGGTGGCTCAGTGGTTAGCACTTCTGCCTCACAGCACTGGGGTCATGAGTTTGATGACCTTATCTCTGTGGAGCTTGTATGTTCTCCCCATGTTTGCGTGGGTTTCCTCTGGGTACTCTGGTTTCCTCCCACACTCCAAAAACAAACTGGTAGGTTAATTGGCTGCTATTAAGTCGACCCTAGTATCTCTCTCTCTCTCTCTTTCTCTGTGTATATTGGGGAATTTAAACTGTAGGCTCCAATGGGGCAGGGACTGATGTAAGTGAGTTCTCTGTACAACGCTGCGGAATTAGTGGTGCTATATAAATAGATGATGATGGACAGAGCAGTAGGAAAATTAAAGCCGTAATTAAGGAAGGGGTGGTCCTAAAATGATAGCAAGGACATATTTTCCACCTTAGTATCGTTGGCCTCCGGGAGATCCCGGAGGGTGTGTGGGAGGGCAGAAGGGGGAGCAGGCATAGCGAAGAGTCTCGCGGGCATAGTGAAGTGCCTAATTTTGACCCTGACCAGTTGCAAAATTGACATTTTCTCAAGACGGGGGGGGGATCTAGGGGGGGTGGGGGTCAGGGGCAAAATGTCACGATTCACCCTGAATCATGTCATTGAGGCTCCTATCAAACAGGATACGGGAGAATTGCCTGCGCTCCCAGGAGTCCGGGAGATCTATCCAGAATTCGGAGGTTCCTGGACATTGGATGCACTCATCTATGTATCAGCTAGGTGGTCAAATAGACACATTTGTTTAAAAGAAAATACTTTGTGGGTCTGTAGTTTTTGCATTTTGTAAACAGCCATAATTGTTTTAAATTGCTCACTTATTTAGATACATGTCATTTACTTACTATTACTGATAGGGGGGTATTCAATTGACCGCAAGGTTTTTTTTCCCCGCAGTGTTAAAAAACAAAAAATCCTGCGCGGGTTTTTACCTGTTAGAGCAACTGTTTTTAGTTAATGCTGCGTTAAAACTCATGCAATTCAATTGAGAAACAGGTAACGCTGCCCCCGTGCGTTATTCATTGGTGGTTGCGAATTTTTAGGGGAATGAAGGGGAGGGTTTAGCGCGGTCATGTATAAAAAAAAAAAAGGATTGGCGTACATTTGTATACATTAGATTGCATTACACAACCTTTCTATTTTCTAATATCTACAGTACTTTCTTTTAGCATATTTTTTTATTTTACTATAGAATCATCTATACCATGTCAAAACACATTAGTACATGCATATTAGTACAAAAAAATACATAAATATAATTAATTAGTGATTTTTGTGGGGTTTTTTTTCTTTCTTTTTTTTAAATAAAGTCAACTTTTTCATGTTAGGCATTACTGATAAACATAGGTTATCTTTTTTTTTCATTATTACATGATTTCAAATAGTTTTCTAAGATTGTTTATTTTTAGCACACCCAAAAGAGGTGCGAGATAAAACAGCATATTGGCCTATTTAACGCGCTGCGTTAAAAAATAATTGAATAACTTTTAACGCGGCTGCGTCTCAACAACCCTATACTTTTAATTAGAGATGGGCGGGTCCGGTTCCCAGAGAACCGAACCCACCCGAACTTTGCCTATCCGAGTACTGAGCTGAGTAGCTCGGTACTCTCCCGCCCGCTCCGAATCCAAATCGAGGCCGAACGTCATCGTGACGTCGTCGGATCTCGGGGCTCGGTTCTCGCGATACTTCAACATTATAAATACACGCCTCCACAGCAACCCATAGCCATTTGACAGAGGGAGAGAGCAGGGTGTAGTCACAGGCTGATTAGAGCAGGGACAGAGAAAATAATATTCTTCTTGCAATTGCTCTAACAAAAATCGCTAGAGAAGAGAGGAGGATAGAGGTTTATTTTTTTTTTTGAAATATTTGGCCCTCCCCAGTGCTTTTGGGGTGTCCCCCATAATTGTGCATAAATATTTCTGGCTGTCAAAAGTCATATCTGTCAGCAGTATCTACCAACTAATTTTTAGCACTCCTCAATGCTTTTGGGGTGTCCCCCATAATTGTGCATAAATATTTCTGGCTGTCAAAAGTCATATCTGTCAGCAGTATCTACCAACTAATTTTTAGCACTCCCCAGTGCTTTTGGGGTGTCCCCCATAATTGTGCATAAATATTTCTGGCTGTCAAAAGTCATATCTGTCAGCAGTATCTACCAACTAATTTTTAGCACTCCTTAGTGCTTTTGGGGTGTCCCCCATAATTGTGCATAAATATTTCTGGCTGTCAAAAGTCATATCTGTCAGCAGTATCTACCAACTAATTTTTAGCACTCCTTAGTGCTTTTGGGGTGTCCCCCATAATTGTGCATAAATATTTCTGGCTGTCAAAGTCATATCTGTCAGCAGTATCTGCCAAATAATTTTTAGCACTCCCCAGTGCTTTTGGGGTGTCCTCCCTAATTGTGCATAAATATTTCTGGCTGTCAAAAGTCATTTCTGTCAGCAGTATCTACCAACTAATTTTTAGCACTCCTCACTGCTTTTGGGGTGTCCCCCATAATTGTGCATAAATATTTCTGGCTGTCAAAAGTCATATCTGTCAGCAGTATCTACCAAATAATTTTTACCACTACAAGTGCTTTGCGCTCAGAATGGATTCAAAGCAGTCCACATATGATCAGAATGAGCAACCAGGTTCTGTCACAAGTCCTGATGTTAGTGTTCCCAGTACGTCATCTGGCCAAGGCGATGTCAAACAACAGAGTGTTTCCAAATCAGTGCAAAAAACAAAAACCAAAAGAAAATTTACTGTATTGAAGCGAAAAAGAAGTGTTACTGAGTAAAAGTTAAGTGCCGATAAAAAAAAAAAATGCAAACATGCCATTCTACACACGCAGTGGAAAAGAGAGAATGAGGCCTTCACCTTTGGCTATTAGTGGCAGATCCCAAAAAGTTACCCAGCCTACAATTGGTGCACAACTACTGTTACGCGTCAAAGCCGAGCTGCAAGATAACAGTGAGGCATTAGAGGAGAATGTTTGCTCTGATTCACAAATGACAACAATCCCTGTGGAGAGTCCATCCAACAGTGGGATGTCTAATCGTGAGCATTCTGCTGATGTGTGCCTTAATAGCCCGAGTGTAGCCGGTGATACCCAAATTGAGGATGCCACTTTGGAATTAGAAGAGGATGAGGGGGAGATTTGTGTAGGCGACAAGGGCGCTAATGAGGATGTTGATGAGGATGAGGTTGTTTGTGTAAGTCCTGCACCAGTGGCAGCAGTTCTGGCACGTGACAAGAAAAAGGCCATTGTCATGCCTGGGCATAAAACAAAAAAATCCACTTCTTATGTGTGGAATTATTTCTACCCAGATCCAGACAACAATTGTATAGCCATTTGTAGTGTATGTCAAGCCACAGTCAGTCGAGGGAGGGACCTTAACCATCTTGGAACCTCGTCTATGTTACGCCATTTAACGAGAGTTCATGGCAAAGTGTTGGGAAAAGCTGAAAGTTCTTCCCAAAATAATACAAGCACTCCATCATCAGCTAAGACCCTCCGCTCACCGACATCCCGACGGCTACAAAATACACCCACCACACCATCCTCATCAATATCCTCAGTAGCGCTCGGAGTTAGCCCGGCATCCCACTTAGGGCTGGATGACTCCTGCACTATTATTGATTCCTCTGAAGAAAGCGTTAATCCCAGTGCTGCTGCTGCTGTTGCTGCTGCTGGGGGTGAATCGTCACCCCAGAGGCAGGTCAAAAAAATGAGCAGTCCTACATTTCAGCAATTAACTGTGAAACAATCATTTGCTAGGGGAAGCAAATATGACAGCAGTCACCCAGTCGCCAAGCGAATCACAGACGCCATGGCTACAATGTTAGTGTTAGATCTGCGTCCAATCTCCACAATAAACGCAGCTTGTTTTTCACAGTTAATTGAGGTTTTGTGTCCGCGTTACAGAATTCCATCGCGACACCATTTCTCCCGTAAAGCAATTCCACAACTATACCAAAAAGTGTGTAAAAATGTAGAGATTGCGCTGAAAAATGCCATTCTGCCCACTGTCCACTTAACCACAGATATGTGGACAAGTGGAAGTGGCCAAACCAAAGACTATATGACTATGACAGCCCACTGGGTTGGTCATTCACCTTCACCAGCAGGAACAGCAGCAGCATGTACACCATTACATAACATTTGTCACAGGCAGGCCACTCTTTGTATCACCGGCTTCACTAACAGGCATACGGCTGACAATTTGTTACGCAAACTGAGAGATGTGATTGATGCATGGCTTATACCACTCGGACTCTCCCCAGGGTATGTCATTTCTGATAACGCCAACAACATAGTGCGAACATTACAGCTGGGTGATTTCCAACATATTCCCTGTTTTGCTCAAACCATCAACTTGGTGGTGCAGAGCTTCCTACGAAATAACCGTGAGGTGCAGGAGATGCTTTCGGTGGCCTGTAAAATTTCAGGCCATTTCAGGCATTCAGCCACAGCATGTAGGAGATTACAGCAGCTCCAAGAGCAGTTTAACTTGCCCTGCCACCAACTTAAGCAAGAGGTGGTAACTAGGTGGAATTTCACCCTGTACATGCTTCAGAGGATGGAGGAACAGCGCAAAGCCATCCAAGCATATTGCACAAGCCATGACATTGGGAAAGGAGGGGGGATGTATTTCACTCTTGCACAGTGGGGAATCCTTTCAGTCCTGTGCAAGGTGCTGAAACCATTTGAAGTTGTGACGTGTGAGATGAGTGCAGACTCTGCTAGTTTGAGCCAAGTCATTCCTTTAATTAGACTATTGGAAAAGCAGCTTGAGAAAATGAAGGAGGAGCTGAAAGCAAGCAATTCAGCAAAGTATGTTGGCCTTGTCGATCAAGTACTTAATTCGCTTCACAATGATCCCTCGAGTTATTAAGATCTTGAACTTGGATAAGTACTTTTTGGCCACTGTGCTTGATCCAAGGTTTAAAACCTACATTGAGTCTTTACTTGTAAATGAGCGAAATGTGAACTTTTGCAAGGAGCTATTGCTCAGCAAGTTGGCCGCTGAACTGGCCTCGGCTTGACGACGTGTCCTCCTTCACGTTGTCAAGCTGCTGATGCTCGTAAAAAATTAAATTTCCCAAATAAGAAGCAGGGAAGACGCAGGGGGCAGACCAGAACAATTTAACATCTGGGCTGGTTTGAAGGATTTTTCAAAAAAATTTGTCACTTTGCCCATAACTCCATCCAATACGAGTATAAACATGCAAAGGATGGTGGAGGATTACTTTCAAGAGGTAGTTGATATGGAAATGTCAGACAGTCCCTTTCCTTACTGGGAAGAAAAGCAGGCCATTTGGAAACCCATGTACAAACTTGCTTTGCAATACCTAAGCTGCCCACCCTCCAGTGTGTACTCTGAACGGGTGTTCAGCACAGCCGGGAACTTAGTCAGTGATCGCCGTAGAAGGTTACTTCCCAAAAATGTGGAGAAAATGATGTTTATAAAAATGAACTACATCTTCCACGAGGAAGGCCTTCACCATCCAAGACATCCAAGCACTGACTATTCTCTAATGGCGGATTCAAGCGGCGATGAATTGATAGTCTGTGATGATGACGTACACACTGATGAGGGTGAGGATGAAGCTGAAGATGATGACAATAACATCTTTTTAATACTTTCTATGTAAGTGTAGGGTGCAATCTACCCCCAAAGAGGAAAGGGACTTGTGGCATTTCCATATCACGTACCGTCTTGAAAGGCTGCTGTTTGGGCAATTTCTCCTTAAGGGTAGGTTGTCATAGACAGAGTGACCCCAAACTGCTTTTGTCCATTTCTCTTAATATTGTACAGTCTATAACGGCTGCATTTTTTGGTATTTTATACAAGTGGAGGGGGGCCTAGAGAGACAGAAACCAAACTGGCTTTCTCCATGTCAATTAATATTGTACATTCTATAACGGCTGAATTTTTTGGTATTTTATACAAGTGGAGGGGGGCCTAGAGAGACAGAAACCAAACTGGCTTTCTCCATGTCAATTAATATTGTACAGTCTATAACGGCTGAATTTTTTTGTATTTTATACAAGTGGAGGGGAGCCTAGAGAGACAGAAACCAAATTGGCTTTCTCCATTTAAATTAATATTGTACAGTCTATAACGGCTGAATTTTTTTGTATTTTCGACAAGTGGAGGGGGGCCTATAGAGCCAGAAACCAAACTGGCTTTGTCCATTTCAATTAATATTGTACAGTCTATAACGGCTGAATTTTTTGGTTTTTTAAACAAGTGGAGGGGGCCTATAGAGACAGAAAGCAATTTCCTTACATATTTAACTATAAGTGTAGGGTGTAATATACATCCAAAGACGATGGCTGCATTGCCAATATGCATAGATGGAGAGGAAGCCAATCTGTTTTGTGTGTAGAATAAATGAAGGCCTACCAACGAAGAATTAAACTGTTTTTTGGATGATTTCTTACTTCTACAATTAGATTACTTATCTCTAAAACAGGTGGAGCACTAAATTGGGTTATTTTAGGCCCAAAAACATTGATTTTCCAAAAACAGCAAAACAAAACCAAACAAAATCAAAACCAAAACACGCAATGGCGGTTTTGCAAAACCAAAACCAAAACCAAAACACGACGGTAATCCAGATCCAAAACCGAATCCAAAACCAAAACACGGGGGTCAGTGACCATCTCTACTTTTAATAGACCTTCTACTGGAGCGCAATAGGACTGTTTGAGAAAAAAAAATGGTGCGTTGAAAACTGAATTGAACAGCGGGTAAAGTTAATGCGCTCCAAAATGAAGAAAAACCGTGTTAAAATGATTTAACAGGGTGTTAAAAAATAACTTGCGGTCAATTGAATACCCCCCATAGTGTCTTATTATGTTTTTGTGATGTCATTTATTACATGACTGGTGTGAATGTCTATATAAAAAGCTGTGAAAGGAGTCTTTATCTTTGTTACTTTATAAGTGTAATTTACAAAAGTGTGAAAGTGCTGTTTTGTGACATCATGTACTTCTGTTTGAGCAAATGCACAGGTTTTTATGGCACAGTTTACTGATTTGCAGTGCAAGATAGAACAGTCCGTGGGGGGTTTTCATCATATGAAGGGAGAGGCTGGACTGATTGGAGGAAATAATGCGCCTAGTTTCACACTCAGGGCAGCCCTGGTTCTGTCGCTTTGGTCCACTACCACCAGGCTGTGAGTTAGTAACTATGTTAAAGATATATATTCATCAACATTAATTTTCAACATTTATTTATAATGCGCCAACATATTCCGTATCACTTTACAATTGGGGAAAAACACAGTGATAAACAAACTGAGTAAAACAGATAAAGCGGTGAGAGGACCTTGCTCGCAGGCTTACAATCTATTACCTTACACGCCTTAAACTACTGGTGTGTACTGAATAACAGATGGATTTTTATTTGTCTAAAAGTTTTACCAATGTTTTGATCACCACATCTGTAAGATAGAACATATATAATTAACTCACTTTGACAGTTAATAAATGAAGATATATTGTATTGGGGACTTCATAGCCTAAGACTGAAGAATAATACAAATCTCCCCCATGTACAAATCCTGAAATATCCCACAAGCATAAAGACTGCACGGACTTGGTGCACAGTGTGCTCCACTTACTGTAACTACTGGGCCATTTCTTACTGCGCTATTCAGGGCTCTAAATTGAAAAGCTATTACTGGTATATTGAACTGTGAGAAATTGTTGGCCTGACTATTACACGACCGAGTGCTCTTAGCTTATTGCAGCTGTAGCGTAAAGTAGGTAAGTGCCTTTATGCTTTTCAGAGGTCTGGTCGAGCCTGTCCCTTCTGTAATATTTACCAACCTGGAAACAAAGGATATTTATTATTATGTATTTGCTGTGTTTTCACAATGTTACTGTCCCCATCAGAAGCTTTATCAGACAACAGGTAACACTCAGGCAAATGTAATTTCTAACAGGCGGGGGGGTGGGGTCAGATCCTTTGTTCTCTTCATACAACATTTGCTTTACCTTCACTCACAACAGCTTATAAAAGATTACTGCTCCAGGTCTTCTTCACACACATTTCAATTACCTGGCTAACTATGGAGTGGTCCAGGAGTATCTGTATTACAGGGAGACTTTAGCTTTACTGTCTTATTATATTTTGTGTCCATTTTTCTATACTTTGTTGTCAGTTGCACGTTTTTTTTATATATTTTTTTTTATTTTTTATTTCTTCAAAAAATTAGTTTTTGTTGATATGAGTAACAAAGAAACAATCATCCTTTAAAAGGGAACGTCAAACCAGAAGACAATATAAGGGTTGGGAATAGGATCAATGAAGGAAAGAGAGAGGGGGAGAAAAGGTAGCCTAGAAGGGGGAGGATGAGAGATAAACATAAATATACCTTTATATTTATCTGAAGAGCTATACAGTGTCCACGTAAACCGGTGGTCAGGAAACAGGGGTAAATTACCCCAAATGGGGTAAAAATGAAATTCCTGGGGGTAATGCTGCTGATTCACATGCTGTCAGTTGGATTGTAGACCCCTTTAAATGTGAAATTGCTGTTGTACCAGAAGAGCCTCAAGGGTTGGCAGAGGCACTTCTTGAGCTTCAATTCAATAATGAAGCACATATTACATTTGAAAACAAAGCAGATCTGTCCTATTTTTGGATGTCAACAGCTGTAAAGGCATCAAAATTGCACATGAGGAGGCAGTCAAAAAGTTGCTGCCTTTTGCAACAACCTGCCTTTGCGAACAAGGATTTTCCACACTAGCGAACATAAAAACAAAGCAGAGAAATCGATTGGACGCTAAAGACTGTATGCAAATTGCTCTGGCATCCAAATGCCCCAATATTGATGCTCTTGTATCAAAAATGAAGTAACATCATATCTCCAAAACCTGATGTTTTGAAGTTGAAGCTTTCAAAGAAATTTTTAATAGATTCAATAAAATTTTAAATTCCAATCATTAATAATATATGATTTCCTTCCTTTCAAATCAAGGGGGTAACATTGGCATATCAAAATATATTTTGGGGTAAAAGGTAAAAAAAGTTTCCTGACCCCTGATATAAACCATGTCACAGTGTATGCTTCAGTTCCGTCTAAAGGTGTATGTGTCATTTCCCCCACATGTGTAGTCCGTTCTAGCTTGGTCAAACCTAACTGTATGTGTAGTCTGGGATTTCCAAAGTCATGGGATCAAACATTTTGCTGTTCTGAGTAAATATTTATAAAGAGAACATTTATATTTAAAAGAAGAAGATGAGTCAAGTGTGTCTTGTCTAGAGACATAGGCAAGACCATACAATTTAGGATACATGTCTTTGCAAAAAAAATGTATATAAAAAGTTTCAAACAATGTGTGTTTCTAGAACTGGTTTGGGTAGCAATGTGTTTAGTTTCACCAATTGCAAATATGTATAGTGATCTTATCAAATATGGATTATGAAAAGGATCGTTTTGATGTATGTGATGTTCCTATATAAATATATAATGCCCTTCAAGTGACCCCATCTGGCCCGTCTTGTCAAAGGAATTTCTGAAATCTTTCGGCCTCTGGGGGTCATTTAATATACCATAGTCTGTGACATTAGCCATCTCTGCATATACACTGAAACAGCCTGACACAAAGCAGATCTCTAAAGTGATTATCAGTATCCATTAACTGGTGCATTACTTACACACAGGGATTTCACACATTAAAAGCAATTCACATATTTTGGCGTGTTCAGGTTCAGGTTCACATTAATATATATACACAAAAATGATATAAGCAGTACAATAAAACACCAATCAATCACGCTATCAATAACACTCCGAACATTTGATAGTGAGAAAAGAGCAGAACGATTATAGAAATAACTAAGCAACAGCACATTCAATGTAGACAGCGAAAATAAATACATTAATAACAACTAGATAAATAACACAGATTTTAAATACAAATAAAACATAAAAGAATATGTCAATACATGTTGACATTGTAATAGGACACAAAGTAGAAGAGAATGGACAAAGTAAATCAGATACTAATTGTAACAGTAAATAAAGTAATTGTATAGTTTAAAAGCCCATTAATAACAATATAAATAAGGCTTACACTATGTGGTGCAGTAATAATTAGTTAAATTTGATCCACATCCTAAAATATAAGTGACATTAAAAATCAAATAATAAAATGAATCATGGATATTCAAAGATTATCCAATTAAATGTGTTCAATAACTGTAGCTATACAAATATTTATAAAGTAGACATAAATTACAGATTACGTGCTTGCCGTATGTAACAATGTACCAAAAAGTTTCCTATAGAATGTTTAGTGTCGGTTAGAGACAATAGGCCTGAGTCATTAAGGAAAGTAGGGCAAGAAAAAGAAGTAAATGTTCTCTGGGACAATCCATGTTACAAAGCAAGGGGTGCTAATTAGTTTATTATTTTGCACATAAGTTAAATACTGACTGTTTTTTACATCTAGAACACAAATACTTGATAGCTTTATTTTTACAGTGAAATTTAAAGTTGATCTAGGATATGCCCTACCCCAACTATAAATATGTCCCAACATTTTAAATTTACCTCCCTCTCCTAAGCAACATGGTTTTGCCCAGGTGCAAATTTTCTCCTTTTTTATGCTTTGCTCTCCTTAATGACTCAGGCCCAATACATACAAATGAATGCAGTATGCACTGCAGTGCCTGGCTGGAGAAGTCGAAGTTCAGTCTTTAAACCATACTTTCCACTGACGTGAAATTAAATAAAAGCCAGTTCTCTGCAATATTTTTGTAACTGGCAAGTAGTAACTTAACATGAGACTAGCTCCAAAGCCTTGAAGGTACATGGTGTCTGCTACGCGTTTTGGAACTGTGTCCATTTTTCATGCAGTGATAGTTTGGAGCATTCAAGTTGAGGTTTAACTAGATAAATAATTGGCTGATTTTATCCTTCTAGTTCATTCAATAATTTAATTGTTTTCTTTTTTATTTATTGTATAATTGATACATTACTGACTGTTTTCATCATGGAGGTAATTTGATCATCAAAATTGAGTTGAGTTTTTCTTAACTGATTATTAGTCTATTACTTAATTAATGTCAGATGCCGTCCCCGCACACACGCCAAGTGCCGGGGACGGTTGCCTTCTTTGCCCTCCAGGTATCCCGTTGCCGAGCAACGGGACGCTACTTCCGATACGCAACGGAGACGACATCGGTGCTTCCTGTCGGCGGTCAGCTGTTCTGACCGCCGACCCCACATCCACCAATGACAGGTCACTGTCATGTATTTAAACCAGACTCTGGCACCACTACTGTGCCAGAGTATCTAAGTCTCTAGAATCCAGCACTTTGTTTGTTTCCTGCGCACACCTGACTTCTTGGATTCTGACCCGGTTCAGCCTGACTACTCTTTGATCTCCTTCAGGACTCACTCTGATTTCCTGGTATAGACATTTCAGCATTATGACTCTGCTTCTACCTGCTCCATTGGTACCTGTATAGCCGACTCGGTTTGACCTTTGGTTTCACAACTACTCTAGTTCACCTACAACTCGCTGGTAGCTTCTGGGAGGGCTGCAACCTGCACGTCTCTGCAGTGATCCCCACCCCCCTTGCGGGGGTCCCTGGTGAAGACCTGAGGCGTGTTTAGACTCCGCGCCTCCTAGATTAGCAGCTTCAATACTGGCAGGTAAGACCTTCTGAGCAAGTCTGTTTGTGACAATTAATAAGAATAAACAAAGAGAACTCATACACTTTAGGAAGTTAATTTGCATCTGAATAAAAGGGAATCATGTGAATACAAGAAAAGGCAATCATGTGAATTTGCACCATAGATAGATGCATCAGACATAGATAAGTAAAAAAAAATGATGCATGCAAACTAACTCTTAATATAGAAATGTATTTCAATGGTAACCTCATAAAAGGTCAATTATAGAACATATAGGGGGAAATTCATGTGCATATTTGTGGGTACTACGGTACTCTAACATCTGCGATGTTACATTGTTGCGGAGTGTCCCAAGACCATTCCGGAGGCACCAAGGACATTTGAATTTTTCCCATAATGTCTATCTTATATAGGCGCAAAATAATTAAAGAGAAGGGAAGATAGTAAATAAGAAAGTCAGTAACGGAATAAATATATGAAAAACCAATAGATAATTTCCTAAAAAATCAAAAGAATATGCAATAAGTTGATATGTAGTGAGTGATAGTTCAAGGAGAAAAATTGTGTAATGTAACAGGGAAAGGCAGGGATGTACCATTGATTGTAAGCTTGCGAGCAGGGCCTTCTCACCTCTTTGTCTACTTTACCCAGTTTGTTTATTAGTTTACTATGTTTGTCCCTAATTGTAAAGTTCTACGGAATATGTTGGCGCTATATAAATAAATGATGATGATGATGAATGATGGTGAAGTAAATGTATCTGAGTGAGATGGTCATGTATCTGTAGTATGTGTAATGGTTAGATTGATATAAGTGAAAAATATACTCTAAAAATATTAAGCAGTGATCAGTGAAATGTGGACGTGTGGTTAATTTCAAAGGTACTATATGTTTAGTGGCAGAAGATATATAACTAGTGCCAAACAAAAGTACATATGACTGTATAGGATTTATTTTGACATAAAAAGTTCAGTTTCAGCATGACTGGGTACCCACTATACAAAATTTCTCCCGATGCGATATCCTTAACGATTTTACAGATTGTAAAAAAAAAAGTGCCGATCAGCATGCCGATTCCTGTGTACACACTAAACACGTTTTACAAGATTTACCCTCAGATCTGCGCTCTTCACCTGTCATAACTATCGGCTGAAAATATTGTGACTCTCTACATCCCATAGAGATCTATGGACACTGCCAGTCCTGAGTGCATACACACTGCAGAACTGGAAGGACTTTGTTCCATCATTGAACAACATTTTTAGTCCGGTTTAAAAATCAAATGAAACCATACAATGAGCTTTGGACTGATAATCGTTCATCATTGCAGTGCACACAGTAATGTGATATCGGGCCAAATGATCATTTATCGTTTGATTGGCCGGATAATTGGCTGAAAACACTGTAGTGTGTGCCCAGACTAAGGCCACATGGTGCTCGGTATTTACCTGTCCCATTGACATTATGGGCAGATGGTTGCGTTCTCTCCAGTTCTTCCTAATCACATCAAAAGCACAGAAAATTATCCTACTAGGATCTTTGTTGTGACAACCAAAAAAGACCACAATTAGTAAATACTCATACTGAAAATAAATATAATAATGTAGAGGTTTATTCATATAAAAAAAATAAAATTGTCATGAAATCATAAAAAAACAACATACTAAAAGCTATAACAAAAATACATATAAAAAATAAAAAATCTATCAATTCATTACTTATTCATACGGGCTCATGAGTCTGAGGGGGAGATTTACTAAAGTACAGTTTTGCAAAACTGCACCTTTTTAGCAATTTTATATGTAGTTTTTAAAATAGTGAGATCTACTAAAGGTTACAATGCAAAAAAATTACATAATTTGAAACCTCCATACCGATTTTTTCAGATTTATTGAGCTGTGGTAGACATGGTTCTGATAGCTTAAACCGCATTTCAAAGACAAAATTGACGCCATTTGTGACGAAACGAGATTGATAACACTGTAGCCAGGCTGTCCCTCATTTCTCACAAAATGTGGATTATAGCATGAACTTTTTATAGCCCTTGTTTTTGTTCCCCAGCTCAACAGAATACCACTGCAGTGTCTAATTACATGTGGATAAGGAGACATTGTAGCTCATTGCAAATATGTATATTGCTTATTATATCTTGTTGATATTGCATGGAAGCTGTTAGTCATTGTCCTAAAGTGAAGCCAGGTGGATTATGGGTAAGGATCAGATTGCAGGATACAGTTTGGGGGGGAAGGCCAATTAGTATCCATTGTTCTCAACATGACTAGTTCAGACATTTTGTCTAGAGCCCAGCAGGGGACCTTCTGTGGAAGTAATGCTCATCTCCACTCCCACTCCAACCCCCTGATACAGCACCCACCAATGGTTAAGAAGGATAGACCCAGGGGTTTGCCCAGGAAGGGGAAAACACTGTGGAAAGTAGACCCTAGATATAAGGAGCCACTCCAGGGGGGAGGGGGATATTCATTCTGAGGATTGATTCATGGAAGATGCAGTGTAGCTGGTTTTGAGTTTTTGTTCTCTACCAATGGACTACAGCTGCAGCTAACAGAGGATCTCCATGGGTCTTTAAGTCAGGACATCCAGGTGACTGTAGCTCCTTAAGCTAGTGAGGTAAGGGACAGATGATGTGGTAAACTTGCCTGGCATTTATTTACTGCGTGAACATAATAATCTAGTGATTGTTTTTTTTATTACAATAAATGTATTGCTTTACTTTCTAACTGCATTTGAGTGACTAATAAGAACCTTAGAAGGTACTGGGTAGACTTTCCTGGCATAGGAAGGCACCCGTGGGTGGCCAGCCAGAATGAAGTGGGTGGAATTGGGCCAGAAAACCTGGTATCTTCACACCATTAGACAAGATATTTCCTTATGCCAAATTTCACTCAGTCCATTCACTCTACCTACCTGCACTCATTTTATCATCTCACCTTACAACCTGTCCACTCAACCCCATTCCCCCCCAATTTCTCTGCTCCCTCTCCTCCACTGCATGGTCACCTCTAACTCACCTCTTCAACCTGTCTCTCTCCACTGGCACATTTCCATCCTCCTTTAAAGATGCGCTCATCTCACCTTGTCACTCACCAGACTGTGAGTGCTTCTTCCCGTATGTTTAGGAACCGTGGCCGTCCACCATCCTGAGGGTCTGCGCATGTGCAGCCCTTTCAAACCTTCAGTATCTGTTCCTTTTAGTTAATTGGCTGATCAGGCAACACTCCCTATTTAAAGCACCTGCTGTCTATACCTCGTGGCCTGATCTTGGAGTCTCATTCCCCATGAGCCTCTGAAGGTGTTCCTGTGTTTCCTCATGTATTCAGCCCAGCTGATTCCTGTGGTTTCCAGACCACTTCAACTCCCTTGTGGTTTCCAGACCACTTCAACTCTCCTGTGGTTTCCAGACCACTTCAACTCTCCTGTGTTTCATCGTGACTACTCCAGCTGATTCCTATCCGCTGCCTCCGTGCACTACAGTTATCAGCTCACTTCAATTCTCCTGTGTTTCATCGAGACTGCACCAGCTGATTCCTATCCACTGCCTCCGTGCACTACAGTTATCAGCTCACTTCAACTCTCCTGTGTTTCATCGTGACAACTCCAGCTGATTCCTATCCGCTGCCTCCGTGCACTACAGTTATCAGCTCACTTCAACTCTCCCGTGTTTCATCGTGACTACTCTAGCTGATTCCTATCCGCTGCCTCCGTGCACTACAGTTATCAGCTCACTTCAACTCTCCTGTGTTTCATCGTGACAACTCCAGCTGATTCCTATCCGCTGCCTCCGTGCACTACAGTTATCAGCTCACTTCAACTCTCCCGTGTTTCATCGTGACTACTCTAGCTGATTCCTATCCGCTGCCTCCGTGCACTACAGTCCTCAGCTCACTTCAACTCTCCTGTGTTTCATCGTGACAACTCCAGCTGATTCCTATCCGCTACCTCCGTGTATCTGCAGTGTCCTGCTTATCGCTACTCTCCAGTACTCCTCGTGTCTGCAGCCAGCTGATCCGCTCTCCGTGCTTCTACAGTGTTCCTGCCTGTGTCAACTCGCCTGTCTGCATTGGATCAACGCTCCGCTGCTGTCTTCTCTGCCTTACCACTTCTACTCTTCAGTGATCTCCAGGCGACCAGTCCTATATACTACTGCTTCCCGAGTATTGTTTCCATCGTTGCTGGTCTACCTACCTGTGCGCTGCACCTACTTGGATTCCGCTTCCATTTCCCTAGGACTTCGCATCCTGCCGGCCTCCTGCCGCTCAGGTATCCCTGCACTCCTTTCTGACAGCCTGCTCGTCTGAACCACGGTATGCATACTTACCATTGACTGTGCTCGTGTATTGCATACCTTGCTGGACTGAGTTATTCTTCTCTGGAGTTGCCTATCCACTAGACTATTGCCATCATTTGACTGTGTTACCTTGTAGTCTGGATAATTCCTGTGACTTTGTATATTTGTGCAGTGCTGCTCAGTTATTAATACTTTGTGCATATCATCGTGGGATCAAGTTCAGTGTGCCCGTGTATACTCTGCATTACATTTATCTCCCCGTGCTCCTCCTCACATATATATTTCAGTGGTACAACTTGCTAGAGGCAGACCACTGATTCCTGTTCCCTGTGTCATCTGTTTCCAGTATCCTTCCACATAGCAGTGGTACAACTTGCTAACGCAGACCACTGACTCTCCGGATACCTCCACCTGGATTCCATTCCTTCACCTAGACAGCGGTACAACTTGCTAAACGCAGACCGCTGACTCTCATCACCTCCTCGTTATTTCTGGACATTCCTCCTCACTATAGCAGTGGTACAACTTGCTATCCGCAGACCACTGACTACCCTCACGTTTCCTTTGTCCATTCAGTTCCTCGTGTACTATTACCTATATATTAAGAGTGCTGCTAGTCATAGACTTTCCACGAGCATTCTCTACCATCTGCTGTCTCCTGTTCCGTGATCACCCCGCTACCAGAGTACCATATTACCACCTATATTGCTCTGGTAAGTCCATCACCTGGTGATCCCTGGGTAAAGACTCCTAGTGCCCGTGACACACCTATTCTATAGAAACCATCTCTCGATCCAGCCTCTCTCTCCAACTGCTGCCCTATTTCTCTCCTCCCCTTTGCCTTCAAACTACTTAAGCGATTAGTGTACAAATGCCTGCCTCACTTTCTCTCCTCTGATTCCATTCTCGACTCTCTGTAGTCAGTCTTCCGTCCCCAACATTCCACTGAAACTGCTCTCACAAAAGTGACCAATGATTTACTGCAAAATCTAAGGGTAATTATTCCATACTCATTCCCCTGGACCTTTCTGCTGCTTTTGATACTGTTGATCACCCTCTTGTCCTACACACCCTTCACTCCATTGGCCTTCATGACACAGTTCTTTCCTTGTTCACTTCCTACCTATCGAACCGCTCCTTTAGTGTTTCTACCTCTGGCATATAATCCTCTCCACTCCCACTATCTGTTGGGGTCCCATAATACTCTGTTCTTGGCTCTTTACTTTTTTCATTGTACACCTCTTCTCTTGGGGCGCATATTCATTCATTCAGCCTACTACCTCTACGCTGATAACACCCAAATCTATATCTCTTTCCCTGACCTCTCTCCTTCTGTACTATCTCGTGTATCTCTCTTTCTGCTATCTACACATGGATTTCCCAACGCTACCTAAAGCTTAACATGTCCAAAACTGAGCTTATTATCTTCTCTCCTGCCAGAGTCTCCACCTGCCCTCAGATCTCCCTCACTGTTAATAACACTAAGCCCACTGTCTTGGTGTCACACTTGACTCCATCTTCTGCTTTATTCCTCACATCCAGACTCTCTCCCAGTCCTGTTGACTCCACCTTAAAAACATTGCAGGATACGCCCTTTTATTACTCAACATTCCACCAAAACTCTTACCCATTCTCTCATCATCTCCCGTCTCCCGTCTTGACTATTGCAACCTCCTGCTATCTGGTATACCTGACCTATATATATCCACACTTCAATCCATCCTAAATGCTGCTGCAAGACTGATCTTCCTCTCTCACCGCTCCACATCTGCTGCACCACTTTGCAAATCTCTACACTCCCTCCCTGTCTCCTCCAGAATCAAATTCAAATTACTCAACCTTAACAACAAAGCCCTCAACAGCACTACCCTTGCATACATCTCAAATCTCATATCAAAACACTCTCCCTCCCGCCCTCTTAGATCTACCTCTGTCCTTCACCTTGTCTCCTCTCTGGCAACCATCTCTCACTCCTGCCTCAAAGATTTCTCCCGTGCTGCTCCCCACTTATGAAATTCCCTGCCACGCTCAATCAAACTTTCCCACAGTGTTCAAATCATTAGAAGCTCTTTGAAAACACATCTCTTTTTTAGAGGTGACCGTATCCTCGATAACACTACTCACACTAATGCACCCACACCACTATCCCAATCTCCACTCTAAGCAACACTACCTCCTCTTTCTTCAGCTGTACCCTCTTCCATTTAGAATGCAAGCACTCTAATGAGCACGGTGCTCCATACCCTTTGTTTTCATGTCTGCATTTATTTTGTCTACCTTGTATGTCCCTGTTTTATGTATGAACTGTTTTCCCTACTGCACGACGCTGCAGAGCACTGTGGCGCCTTACAAATCTACGCTAATAATAATGATGATAATAATCCCCCAAACCCTCTTTAGAAAAAAGTGGACCTTGTGTTGTATGTTCTTTTAATATTGTATAATTCTACATAAAACAAAAGTGAAGAGAACCTATGGATGAGATGAATAGGAAAAAATGGCCCAAATCATCACAAATCAATGTGGTACTCCTGGGTAAGTTGGGTTTGAATTGTCAGTCAAACACCACCATAAAAACCCACCACTACCCCGCCATATGTATTATATATCAGACAATATTTATAAAAAGACAAACTTCAAGCATTGACGTTGACAAAAGGCTAAAAGATAAGTAAATGTCAAATGATGGTGAGTCTCATATTTTGTACTTTCGGAAACCTAATCCACAGCAACGAGCTTGAAAAGGTGGAAGTTGAGTGATGGATTTCAGGAAAGTCCCAATCCACCACCATACTGGTGTAAGTGTCCCATCCATATGTGCGGCTAAAAAGTCCAGGCCCCACTCCCACCAAATCAGGAAGTCCTTCAAATATGTATGATCACCACAGATCATTTAAATATTTCACCCCACAAAATAAAGTATCCTTTCTGAATATCGGTCACATAGTCTCTGGCATCATTGCACCTATTTCGCGATGGCAAAGAAAGACCGCATTCACCCAGGATCTCCCATTATCCTCAATATGATTTACTCACTCTGCAGTTTTTATATTCTTATGTCAAGGAATCAACATGGATTTATGAATTTTAACATTTTTAATGTGCATTATTGTAAACTACTCTATAATGTCAAATAAAAAACAACGCTAAAGCTTTTTCTTAATTAACAATTCATATTTACTTAACAATTAATTCCAAATAAACAACAATAGTTTTGATTACACAATATTAACCCCCTTGTTTTAATACTTGGTAGAATTATTCATTGAAATATTAATTGAGCTCCATCGGGTTGGATCATTGGTGAACAGCAATTTTTAAATCATTCACACGTTTTCCAAGGGATTGAGGTCTTACCTTTTACTGGGCCACAAGGGACATGTTTTTTGTATTTGAGCCTCTGAAATGCAGCTTTTGCCCTCTATTTTGACACGTTTTCTAGTCCCTGAAGTAGGGAAACATTCCTCTAGCAGTACACTTCATACTTCACGCTAGGGAGAGTGTTCTTGGGGTGATGCATAGTTTAAGGTTTGCGTCAAACATAACCCCTAGCATTGAGGTCAAAACATTCACCCTTGATTTAAACAACCCATAGAACCTTCCTCCAATATCTACACTGACCTTGTCTTGACTACCACACAGAGTTTCTGTGAAAACAGCATGTTGATGCTACAGAGACTAAATGAAATGTATTGCACAACGTTCCCCAAGACATCACAACATTTCGGCATGCAAAATTGGGACAAAGTAAGTTCCAACCAAACTCTGCCCAGAACTCCCACTTTTGGGCAAAACTGTGCCCACTTTCAAGGTCTCTCTCTTGGGCTATTCCACCAAAATCCAGACAGTTGGGAGTTATGCAATAACCCTCCTATCTATCCTCTAATTAGTGACAAGTGAGCCTTGCTAAGCAGCTGGGCAACAATTGTTAATAAAACAAAATGAGCATTCTAGTGTCTCAACAAGGTGGTCTAGTTGTCTTCATTCTCTGTAGTATATTGCTGTTATCCGAGGTGTAACTACTAGGGAATGGGAAGTGTGATAATATTTCTATTAAATGAATACACTCTTACATTCTACAAAGCTGCATGAATAGATAAAGAAGACAAAGGTCAAGATTGTATGTTGTAATAATATTATTTATGGTACTTCCTCAGATCCTGGTTAATAAATCTTAGTTTATTGCCTTGTGTCTGTATATTGGTTTATGTGACATAGCCCTTCCCCTACCAAGCCATTGACTATTAATCTAGTTATTAAGGTCATTGCAAGAGGCTCTGAGTGAGAGAAGCAGAGTGAGGAATATCAATCCTATTGAGCTGTCTATTGTGCAGCTAGGTCTCTTCTGAGCTGCTATATTATGATGTTAGCTGTGGTGCATTCTGCAGGGAAAAACCATGGAGCCTGGACAGAGAGTTTAGCATCAGGCATTGGGAATATTAATCCACATTAACATGTGAAATAATGAACCAAAACTCTGGTACAGACAATAAACAGCAATGCATGTACCATTTTAGCAGTAGTATGCCTATGAGCCAACCTGAGTCAGCTGTGTATTTACCTGGTGCAAAAGTCTAAATTAGTGATGTTAACCTTGCTAATAGGCTTATTCCTTTAAAATCACAAGAAGGTGTGACACAGCTAGGGCAACTGTTATTCCCCATTCCATGTATAGAGTACAGCATATTACAGTTACAACCATGGAAAGCCTGTGTATTTGTAGGAGTCCCGAATCAACATGATGGAGACACGTTGATTAGTTTCTTACCTGTTTTATATCCTTTAAAAGTAATGGGCAAGTGACTACAGAGGAGCTTTAATTGGAAAAACAGGGCTAAGGCAATCTGCTACCAACAAACAGACCTGCCTCTGCCTATGTGCCTTGGGAATTTTTATCTATGGGGGAACACACTGGAAGATGTATGGATGCGATACATAGAGAGGTTGTCCCACCGGAATACACTGAAGTGTTTGACACTGTAGGCAAAATTCTGAGGGTACAGCTGAGCACGGCGGTTTGGTAATGTGCAACAGAGAACATAGAGTTTGTAGGCACTGCCTGGGCAGCGCATAGTGTGTACTAAATTACATAAAGTTAGTCGCACTGGTTGGATAGCATTTAGGTTGCAATAAGGTAAACGGAGGTGTTGGCAATGGTTGAACAGCGCGTAGCATGTAATGAGGTACACAGATGTGTTGGTACTGGTGGAACAGCACATAGCATGCAATAAGGTTATCCAGATTCCTAGTATGAACACCATGGAGAGTTGTGGTAGTGAAACAGAATCAGCACAGCAAAGACACTTGATGAACTGGCTCAAATTGCGGGGAAAGGCAGTCTCTTAAAGGCCAGACACAGGTAATTAGGATCCAGGAATAATGATAAAGGCTTTACAGGCAGGATCTGGAGAAGGCAAAGCAGCCTCTAGATGCTGCAGTGCATCCAGAGGCAGATAGGGACAAAGGTACACAAAGGTGATGGCAGTGTTAAGGCAGTAAACAAATGGATACAAAGGAGTAAATCACAATGACTCTGTAGAACAGACACAGACAGGAAGTGTAGCAGAGTACACACACAAAAATGACAATAACTAGCAGGCGGGATTGACACATCAAAGCACTGACACGGTGTCTAAGACCCCCCCCCCCCTTCCAGGAAGATACACTCATTGAGGGCCCAGGTAGCGGTCCAATGTAGTTGGCTCCAACCGAAAAAGCAGCAGAATGGTTAGTTGGTATTAGGACTTTGCTGAAAACACCGAAAGGGACTCAATTGATATGTGTGACACAACAGGAATAATGAAAATGAGCTGTAAAGAAGCAGATACATGGGGAAAGGCAGTGGTAAATAAGGTAGACAAGTTAATAGCAACTATTTTTTTTAAAAAAAAAACAAAACTGTAAAAAACTACAGCAGAACAGTTTAAACCAACTGCCAAGTAAAAGAAACAAAGACTACATGATGGACCAGATAAGGACACTTCCAGTGATCATCTTTTGGGTTTCCTGCTGTGTGTTTCTATCAGTGAACATTTTAAAACCTTTACATGTGGCTTTGTTCTCTTTCATGTAAGGGCATCCTTATTATAAAATAAAAAGTGGATTTTAACAAGGGTTTTCTCACAATCTTTATTATATGTATGGTCATAAAAAGAAACAAGGACATAAAATTGGAGCTGTATAGAGGTTTCATTAAATTTGTGTTTGCTAACAAAGAGTATATTCACAGGAAACACTATAAGAAGTAAAAAAAACAACAACTGACTCCCTAATAAGATATAAACCTGCCTGTCAATAAAAACCGTTTAATTAAAAAAAAAAAACAGAAAAAAAACCTAACATACTTAAATGGAGCTGTCTCACCTTCCAAAGACTGTGTCCATGAGCACACTCTAGTGAGGTCATCTTGCCTTGAATTAAAAATGGTTGGCAGGTGACCGGTATTCCTGGGTTTCATCACTCTCCGGCTGTCCCTAAGTATTTACATATCCAGTCCTTGTAGTCCTTTATGCAATGTTTAACTCCTGTATCTTCAGACTTGCTATTGTTTAGCCTAGATACCTGCTTTACTTCTGCAGTCTGGCCTCCAACCACTGAGGTTCATGCTCTGAACTCATTTATCATTATTTCTGTACCTGTGACTGTTTACATTGCCTACCTGATTTATATCTACCCTACAATAAAGAGGTGTGATTTTATCTTAACATCTACTTTCTGCTCTTCATGTTTGGACACAGTTTTGTGAAAGGAGTGTTAAACAGTTAAGGATGCATCACACATAGTACAGGTGTTGAGTGTTCTGTAATCCACACAAAATCGCAATGTCCCATCTTTCTACTTTACAAGTACGATGGGAACAGCCTGAGGACTTTAACTTTCACCCTGTTTTCCAACATTTGTGTTAACATCTGTTGTATGCCTTGATATAATCAGATGGAATGTGTCCATTCCTGTCTCACACTGGAAGTGCATCTCCTGTTGGAATCTCGTGAGAAGATCAGTAGTACAGCAAAGTTGTGTCTGGAAAATATATGTTGATGCTTCCATAAAAATTCTATTATGCTTCTAGCTTTGTCACCTGCCAACCCTTTTTAATTCAAGGCAAGATGACCCCTTTATTTGTTCTGGGATAGGAGTCCAATACTTTTAATCTTTGGGCCTCAACTGACAATTGTGGTAGCCCACTAACTTCTACTTTAATGGTCCCTTTTTCTAAGACCAGGTTGCCAGTTCCTGGCTAGATCTCAGCCACTAGGCTGCTTTGGGGTAGCTGAACATGATGTATTGTCAGATTAGCAGGACTTGCCATAATTTTACCTTCACCAGACTTTGAGCCACAATGACTTCAACATTTGAATACACAAGCTCTATTAAAACCATAGCATTCTGCAATGAACTATGGGTTCCAAATCGAAAAGACATAATCTGTCACACATTGCACCAGCTAAACCAGCATTATGGTCTGTTCTCACCTGTATTCCTCTTTCTGCATTCACTTACTGGGCTGAATTGAGCAGGCACACACCTGGTCTGCTCAATAGTGTCTGCACTCTCTTGATCAGCTAATTGCCTGTCAGCTCTGTCTATTTAAAGCACCCGCTTCTCTACTAAGTTGCCAGATCTTCAGGTCTACTCTCCTGTTCAGCTGTCCTGTTTCCTGACTCCTGTTTGCTGCCTGTTCTCTGAAGTCTCCAGCACATTTATCCGCAGATCATCACAGCCTCTGTGACTACTCCACTACCTTGTGGTATTGCTCTGCAGATTATTGCTACCTGTTCCCTGAAGTCTCCAGCACATCTATCCACAGATCATTACAGCCTTTGTGACTACTCCCCTACCCTGTAGTAAACGCTCTGCCGGTTATTGCTACGATCACTACCAGCCTCCTGTGTTAATCATCACACTGCTCTACTGTCTCCTAATCTCTCAGCCATCCTGGTACTCCTCATCTGAAGCATCTTCAGTTATAGTCCTGGTTCTCTTTATAGTTTCGCTCATCACCACCAAGAAGAACCGCGACCTGCGGTCAGGGAGCTGGGAAGACCAAGCGCCCTTGCGGGAGCTTCTGGCTACAACCTCCCACTCCTTCTAGAAGGTAGTGCCAAAGTTAGGAGACTGTATGGGTAGTCCTCTGACCTTACTGGTTGTGACATAATAATTTCCATAGTTCAACTGTATTGTACCTTCAGCAGCCCAATTCTGTCTCCATATTTTTCAATATTTTTTTTATGTTGGCAAAGTCTCATGAGTCATTGGAATAAATGTTGGGTAGAGCTTTGAGTAGAGCGCTATTTCCAGTATTTAACTCCCCCGTCTTGCAACAGGATCCTATCCAGCTTGTTTTACGCACTCACCCTGACAATTACTGGGCTGTGTCCAGTATTTACTTCTCCATTCATGGAACATGACCCTTTCCAGTTCTTTTAGGATAACAAACCCCACATTTACAGGAGACAATCAGGCACTGTTTTTCTACATGATAATGTCCTGAGGTGTAACAGGCACCCGCCACTGGAATGGTTATTGGCTGCAGTTAAGATGATCCAATGAGATGCAATGGCACCAGAAATGTTTGGATAGTTTTTCAAGAAAACATTGATATTTTGGAGTCTTCCGTAATGAAGTCTCTTGCCATTTGGTAATCTGTGATTTTCATGGTACTCTGTACATATATATATTTGTTTGTTTGAGAGTGCTGGTGCTATATTGCCATTTGGAGACGTTTGGGGTACCTTTTGTTTCCTCACAAACTGAAACAATCCCTCCCAATGGTGGCGCCTCAGAGACAAGATTGTCACCTGACGAAGGCAGCTTGTACACATACAGATGACACACTTGAAGCAAGTTTAAATAACTCTTTGGTTGATCTCTAGAGTGTTTGGTTATCTAAAGGCAACTTTACAAGAAGACTTCCAGTAAGGTCTCCCCCATTAGGGGAAGAGGAGATTGATCACTAAACCATTCTAAATATTGAAAAGGAGTCAAATAGATTCACTATTGGAAGATTGGACACTTTGAATATCTATCAATTAAATTACATATTGTTTATATATTTTATCATTTTATTAGAAAAGCTACATTTTTATTGGGTATGTATATTTTTTTTTATTTTCAGAGCGGTGATTGAAAGAACAAAAAACAAACAATTCTTCAGACATATCATACAAATTTAAGTATGTTTTCTATTTTTTCATTAATTTAATTAATTTAATTATTTATTTAACCCTATTTAGCGATCTGAAGAGCGCCCATAACTCCTTCAACTTACACACTTTCACATTACATATATATATATTTATACATATATATATATATATATATAGAGAGAGAGAGAGAGAGAGAGAGAGAGACAGAGTCACTGGAAGGAGGCTAAATGACAGAGGTATGTGTCCCAGGCTTCCAGCATTGTGTACGTTAAAACATCAGGGAGAATGTGTAAATGTGTGGGTAAAGCTTCCCACTGGGTATTATCCTGCGCTAACAAAACATGGTAAGAGTCCATGGTGTTATGCATGGAGAAAGATAAGGGTGGGCTCCATAGATAAGGCCCAGTCCAGGTCTTCTGGCCTGCCAGTCTCTAAACAGACTGATCAAGAGATGCACCTGTGAGGTGCCTGTGAAAAATCAGCTAGAATATGCAGTCATTGTCTCAGACCTGGGGAGGAGGTGTTTTGTTTGCAAGCTGGTGAATAAACTAGCTGTGGCTTTTAACCTGAAACCTCTGGACTTGTGTGGTTTACTGCTGCTGTTCGTCGCCATCTCCCCCAAGGAGATGGTACCTATTCCCCTAAAGGTGTCACAATATATACACATACACAAACACACACACACACACACACACACATATATATATATATATATATATATATATATATATATATATATATATATATATATACTGTATTTATATATACACTGAATGGACAAAAGTATTTGACCACACCTGTTAATTATTGAATTGAGGTGTTTCAATCAGACCCGTTGCCAGAGGTGTATAAACTCAAGCACCTAGCCGTGCAGTCTCCATTTGCACACATTTGTGATACAAAATGGGTCGTTCTGAAGCGCTCAGTGACTTCAAGCGTGGTACTGTGATAGGATGACACCTTTGCAATAAGACGGTTTGTAAAATTTCATCCCTGCTGAATATTCCACAATCAACTGTAAGTGATATTATTAGAAAGTGGAAGCGTTTAGGAACAACAGCAACTCGGCCATGAAGCGGAAGACTATGTAAAATCACAGAGCGGGGTCAACAACTGTTAAGGTGCATGGTGCAAAAAAGTCACCAATGCTCTGCGGATTCCGTAGCTGAAGAGTTCCGAACTTCCACTGGCATTAATGTAAGCACAAAAACTGTGTGGCAGGAACTTAATGGAATGAGTTTCCATGGCCGAGCAGCTGCATGCAAGCCTCACATCTTCAAGACCAATGACAAGTGTCGAATGGAGTCGTGTAAAACACACCGACACTGGACTGTGGAGCAGTGGAAACGTGTTCTGTGGAGTGACGAATCATGCTTCTCTGTTTGGCAGTCAGATGGGCGAGTCTGGGTTTGACAGATGCCGGGAGAACTTTACCTGCCGGACTGCATTATGTGAACTGTGAAGATTGGTGGAGTAGGGGTAATGGTATGGGACTGTTTATCAGGGTTTGGGCTAGGCTCCTTATCTCCAGTGCAGGGCAATCTTAATACTTCAGCTTACCAAGTCATTTTGGACAATGCTATGCTTCCAATTTTGTGGGAAACCTTTCTTATTCCACTGACACTTGATGCAGGAGATGGACGCCTGCACCTTCTCGTCAGCTGTGTCTCATTGCCTAGCAGCGGGATGCTATCTCCACTCACCTTTCAGCAGTCAGTGTGTCTGATCGCCAAATCTCTATCACCCAATCAGGATGCACCTTATGGTATATAGAGCACCCTCTGACACATGTTGGGTGCCAGAGTATTGGTTCACTCCTACTCCAGCGCTTCCAGTGTTCTTCGGTTCTGACTTGGCTTCCTGTTACTATTCTCCTGTGTTTCATTTTTGTACCTCGCTGCCAGGCTGGTTTGACTATTTGGCTTGACCTGACTTCTCTCTGGAACCTCCCTGCTCATTTTGCTTTGACCTGAACTGCCTGACTACACCTGTCTACTAATGTTTTTACACCAGTGACTGTCTTGGAGAACCCCGACCTGCGTACCCTCTGCAGCTAAGCCCAAACTCCCTTGCGGGGGTCCCTGATGAATTCCAGGGGTACATTAGACTCCACGCCTCCCAGTTCCTTTGCGCTAATACCAGTTAGCGGCCATCTCTGAAATTCCATGACAGCCCTAGTGTCCAAAGCAAGGACTACAAAGACATGCTTTGATGAGTTCAGTCTGGAAAAACTTGACTGGCCCGCACAGAGCCCTGATCTCAAACTATCGAACACCTTTAGGATGAACTGGAATGGAGATTGCGAGCCAGGCCTTCACAACCTACATCAGTGCCTGACCTCAAAAATGCTCTACAGAATGAATGGGCACAAATTTCCAGAGAAACCCTCCAACATTTTGTGGAAAGCCTTCCAAGAAGAGTGGAAGCTGTTATCGCTGCAAAAGGGGGACCAATTCCAGATTAAAGGTCATGTATTTGAATATATATTTTTGTTCTTTCTGTATCATGTTGTGTCTTGGGTCTCTGTTTTCTGTATATGTAATGTACAGCGCTGCAGACCCTTTGTGGCGCCTTATAAGTTAAAGATAATAATAATAATAATTAAAATAATAATAATAATACAATGTCATTGCAGTCCCTGTTGGTGTAATGGTTAAGCGTCCGAATACTTTTGTCCATTTAGTGTGTATGTATGTAAATGTATCTATAATATAAAAGCCTAGTGGCGTGTGTTAGTCTGTGTGTGTGTGAAAAAAAAAACCAAGCTGCAGCGCCACCTGCTGGGCGGAGTTATACACTGACCTACTAAATTCTTAGTGTGTGTGGAAAAAAAAACACTCAGAAAGGGCTGAAATTTGGTATACTAAGATGTTTTTAATTTGTTAATTTAATTTGTTAATTGTTAAAAGTGTTTATAAAGATTTTAAAAAAATATATATATATTTCTTGAAGGAGAAGTGACAGTTGGGAGTGGTTGGTGGTTGCCGGGGGTGACAGTTGGGAGTGGTTGGTGGTTGCCGGGGGTGACAGTTGGAAATGGTTGGTGGTTGCCGGGGGTGACAGAGCGAGAGGAGTGTGATACTCAGGACCGCTGAGAGAGATCCCTGTGTCTGGATAGACATCTGGATAGATGTGGCGATAAAGATGAAGGATGAGGTGATGGAGAAAAATGATGAGGTGGTGACATGTGGACAAAACCACGTTAAAAAAGGGCGCTTGCGTCGGGAAGTAACGCTCTTCCCCTGAGGAGGCCTAGGCTATGGCCCAAATGCATGACAAGAACCTTTTTAACACCTTAAGTAGCTTGATTTGACTAGAATGCATGAGTATCATGCACGGGTTAACTTGTATATACATATATATATATATATATATATATATATATATATATATATATAGATATATATATATATCCTATACATATACATACACACACACGCTGATCAGCCCAATTTTAAAACTACTGACAAGTTAGGTGAATAACATTGATTGTCTCATTACAACTTCATTTGTCAAGGCGTGGGATATATTAGGAAGCAAGTGTACAGTCAGCTCTTAAAGCTGATGTGTTGGAAGAAGGAAAAACGGGCCCAAATTGTGATGGCTAGATGACTGGGTCAGGGCATCTTCAAAACGGCAGGTCTTGTGGGGTGTTCCTAGTATGCAGTGGTTAGTACCTAAAGAAAGTGGTCCAAAAAAGGACAACTGGTGGACCGGCGACAATGTCATGGGCTGAGAAACTGAGGGTCCTGGAATTCATGCGGACGTTACTTTGCCACCTGCCACCTACCTAAACATTGTTGCAGCATTGTTGCAGACCAAGTACACCCCTTGATGGCAACATTATTCCCTGATGGCAGTGGTCTCTTTTAGCAGGATAATGCTCCCTGCAACACTGTAAAAATTATTCAGGAATGGTTTAAGAACATGACAGAGTTCAAGATGTTGACTTGGGCTCCAAATTCAAAAGATCTCAATCCGATCGAGCATCTTTGGGAAAAACAAGTCCAAGCCATGGAGGAGGAGACACAATATTAGGCTAGTGGCTTTAATGTTGTTGGTGTTAGTGTGTGTATATATATATATATATATATATATATAGATATATATATTCACACTATTATCTCTTTACTAGCAGCTGACATTGAATGTCATAGTCGTTGAGACTGCTGTTGTTGTAGATTCTGTTTTAACTGAGATCTTTCTTCTGGAATGTGGACTACACCCAATGAGCATTTTCAGTTCAAAGTAAAACTGTAGTTTCTTCAATAATGATAAATGCAGCAAAGTATTTTTCTCTGTTGCTAGCACCAGCTTCAGTTTGAATGCCATGGAGGTGAAGCACAATGTATGTGCTTCCTGCTTGTGGGGGATTCCACTGTTTTTTCCCACAGTCCAAAAACCATACAGGTAGGTTAATTGGATTCTCACAAAATAAACGTGTGTGCGTGTGTGTGCTTGCATTCATATGCTTGTGGGGATATTGACCTATTTACTCACCAACACTGTAGGGACCTGAGTAGTAGTCTGGACAAAATTTGAGGTCCCCACAAAGCTTCTAAAGGCTCATCAATGCAGGGGACCTTGCTGATATGCTCAGCATTAAAATCTGGTATGTCCTCACAAGTCACATTTGTCGGAACAAAAGTGTGCGTGTGTCCGATGGGGAGGGGAGAAAGTGTGTGTGCCTCCCACTGCTATAGGCCAGTAATCCGTACGAATGTATAGCAGGAGCAGGAATTGGAAGTGATTGCATCCTGCGGCGCTATGTACACCAATCGGGTAAAGACACAGTCAAATTTGTCTGCTGCTGAAGGTAAAGCGGGGACAGTGAAGCATGACAGAGCCCACCGGTAGCTCCAACTATAGCCCAGAGAGCAGTGGAGACGAGTATGCAACCTGACACTTTGGAGGAGAGTGGTTCAGAAACCAGCGGTGAAGCCCCGTTGCCCACCAGCACAGCAGAGTGCAGGTACGCAGAGATGAGTTCTATGTATGACCATTCTCGACCTTCTGCTAGCCGTATTTTAAACACAGAGGGTCAGAGAGACGGCGCGGTGTCTGTCCAAACGCTATCCAGAAACAGTGATGGCTCCAGGACGTATATAACAAAAAGTAGTACTGCCTGTACTGTGAGAAGACTCTCTTAAAAATTGCCCGGCACATGAAGCATGTTCACTGCAATGAGACTGAAGTAGCCTGGGCCCTGAAATTAATCAAGCACTTGAAAGAAAGGTGCATGCAATTGGTACATCTTCACAATAGGGGCAACTTTGCACACAATGCTGAGGCAATGAGGGCAGGCCATGGCATTCTGGTCCTGTGCAAACTTCCAGACAAAGAGATGGATGCTGAAAGCATCATGTACTGTGTAGCCTGCCAGGGTTTATTTGCAAGGAAATACCTGTGGCGACACATGAAAAGATGTAAGCTAAACCGAAGGGGCAAAAAGCTCACACCTGGCAAGAACAGAGTCCAGTCACTGTGCACCTTTACTCAGCCTGTTCCACCTGACACCAGTGATGGCTTTTGGAAGCTCTTGAGTGACATGACCCAGGCTGAAGTCTTACTCTCAGTCAAAATGATCAATGCATCATGCAGATGGGACAGCATCTGTTCAACTGGGTCGGATCAGATGTTGGCAGGCACGAGTACATCCATCAGAAGCTTAGAGAAATTGGCAGGCTACTGCTACAGTCCAGAAGAGCTACCCCTTTGGGGAGGATGAAAGACTTTACCGCCCCATCGAACTTTCTGCACGTAGTAGACGCTGTGAAGCTGGTAGCTGGCTATGATGAGGAGACAAGTACATTTAAGACACCATCGCTGGCACTCAAGATCGAGCACAGCCTGCAAAAGATAGCGAGCATTGTGGAGTGCTGAGCCATGATGGAGGGCTGCACTGCTGCGGGTGAAAACACACGAAATTTCAGAAAGCTATATGAGGCGAGATGGAACGAGTTGATCTCATCGACTGCCTCGAAAACTCTTAAGAAGTCCAAGTGGAACATGCCTCAGCTCTTACCTTTCACAGAAGATGTGAAAAAGATGCACTTATACGTCGATGAAAAACAGCCAGCCTACCGAAGTGGGCTATCCACCGAGCCTACAGTTAACCACTGGGCACTACTTGCAAAAGTCACCCTGGCACAGGTGATCTTGTTCAATCAAAGAAGGGAAGGGGAAGTTTCAAAACAGTTGCTGACTACCTTCTCCTCAAGAGATACATCGGATCTCCATGAAGATGTGTCCCAAGCGCTTTCCGAGGTTGAGAGGAAGCTCTGCCAGCACTTCACTCGCATTGAAATCCGAGGAAAATGAGGTAGAAAGGTCCCCATTCTGCTGACACCAACCATGCAAGCTGCAATGGAACTTCTCACCAAAAAGCAAGAAAGACAAATTGTACGGCTGGCAGTGTTTAGTGGTGACGATGACTCATGCTCCCTCAGTTTTTTTGGTAACTGCTGCTAGGAAAAAACGTAGGTTTCCCAAGACATCCAGTGGTGATGCAGATGAGTCAGCACAACATTTTGACATTTGGTCTGGCCTAAAAGAATTGCCCAAAAATCGTGACAGCTCTGTCGTAAAATGAACTACAAATTCCATGGGGAAGGCCATTACTGGCAATTACATCAAAGTTATAGAGGCTTCTGTAATGGTGGTTTCCTGCGGGGATGAATTAATATTGTATTAAGATGATGTACACACTGATGAGGGTGAGGATGAGTCTGAAGATGATGACAATAACATCTTGCCACTGTAGAGTTCATTGACAGCACTGTTACTTTAGCTGCCTTAAGCGCATTGTTAGCTTGTTTTGTGGGGGCCCAAACAAGCCAAGCACTTAAAAGTGGCACTCCTTGTCACTGAAGTGCTTGGTTTGTTTAAGATCCACTATAAGGGTGGGTGGGAGGTCCCCAAGCACAATTCCATCTTGCACCACTTTCCTTTCAGCTACTTCTGTGCGCCATTGTTACCTACATGTGCTATAAGTGCTGAAGTTTGTTTTCAATCATCCTTACAATGGGATTTCATTGTATTGCATGTTTACCTACTTTTTGGGGGCTTGGGACTACCCCCCCCCTTTCTCTAAGGCAGAATACACACTAACTCAACACTAGGGAAGCACGGATTTCCATTTTAGAGTTGTTCTTTCAATTGCTTCTCTCTCGTACGTGTGACCACATACTTTGTTTTTCCCTGGGTTCACCATCTCCAACTGTGTTATAAGAGTGCTCTGGGTGATGGCGATCTCCTCCAGGGCCAGATTAACCCTAGGGCTAACTGGGCTACAGCCCAGGGGCCTCGGGCATCCAGGGGGCCCTTGAAAGTGCTCAACAGCATTATTGATCGGTCTGGGGCGGGGGCGCCCCCGGCGCGATCATTGCTCATTAAAGAGCGCACAGCGCGCCGGGGAAGGACCGCAATGCCAGGAAGGGAGGTAAGTGCCTGGGAGGCGGCTCGGCTCACCGGGAGGGGGCCTTTACGGGGGAATGGAGGCCCCTTTAGCCCAGGGACCTCCATTCCCTTAATCCGGCCCTGATCTCCTTGTCTTCATCTTCCAAATCTTCGTATGCAAGGGCCGGTGACACACCCATTTGTTTTCTCAGGTCTCTTAGCTGTTCTTTAAACTGGACATATTTATCATTCCGCTCAGGGCCTCCTCTGTATTATTCTTCTGAAGCACAGTATATCTCTCCTGTACAAGTTCTCTTAAATCCGGGATCTCATCCGGTGGGTCACGTTTTAGTTTAAGTACAGTCTCCTCAACTACATCTATATATTGGTTTAAATCTCTGTTCAATGCAGCATATTCCAACATGACGGATTCCATGCTGTCCACATGTTCCGTGTCACAGTCTGTCTGAAGCATCTAATGCCACTGTTGTAATATCCATTCCTGTGTCTGTATACATTTGGCAGTTCTTCAGGGATGAGAGGGAGGTATCCAGAGAGGATAAAGAGATTAAAGATGCAGCATGAGCAGATATGGTTAAATAATGTAGAGTTCATTGACAGCACTGTTAGGCTTAAGGCAGCTAAGCTATTGGTAGCTTGTTTTGTGGGGGCCCAAACAAACCATGCACTTCAGCAACAAAATTGGCACCCCTTGTCGCTGTAGTGCTTGGTTTGTTAAAATGTACATGCCCTTTTCAATATCTTACATAAGGGTGGGTGGTAGGGATCAAGGACAATTCCATCTTGCACCACTTTTCTTTTCTGTCAGTGCTGTGTGGCAATGTTTCCTAGATGTGCTAGGAACTGCCGTGTGTTTGTGTCGTTGCTCTGTCGCTTAGCATCCCACCAGCTCACTGCAGTCTTTGTCTGAAAGTGTATGGAAATAATATTGTGACCTGTGAGGTGGTCAAAATTGACTGCAAATAACTGGAAATTAGTGTTTTTAAGGTTAATAATAATGTAGGAACAAAAAAGGAGCAAAATTATGTGATTTTAGCATATTTTAGCTATTTTTCTAAAAAATCCAGATCCAAAACCAAAACCAAAACACGAGGGTCAGTAAACATCTCTAATTCTAATTTGTGAATGCCACCATATTTTCTATGCTTTTCAACAACTTGTTCCATTTCAAACAAGGAAATCAAAGGAATTCAATGAATTCAAAGCACTGTCTTTATCTTTTTATTATTATTATTATTATTTATTATTTATCTTTTTCTATTGTGATCTGCCAGCAACAGCACCTGTTATATATTCTTAACAGGCTAGGGGGGGTAAATGTATTATGCTCCAATTTTTGCAAATCAATGATATTCGGCGACTTTGATAGAAAAATTTAAAACGGCAATGTATTTAAAGGTAAGTTTTGCCTTTAAATACATTGCCATGATAAATTTTGCTGTCAAACTCACAGAATATCGTCAGTTTGCAAAAATCGGAGCATAATACATTTACACCCTACATCTTCATCCATTCAGACTCAATCTAATTAAGGTGTCAGCATATGATCCAGTGTGTTATATTCCTGGACTGGAGTAAGGTCTTCTGATACCGTAGACATAACCTACTGGTCTACCATGGACCATTGTCAACTTTTCTCTCTCCTTCCCGCCCACTTTGTTCCTGGTTTTTTTTATGTGTGTAGTGCCTTGGTTTGCTCTTCTCTTTCCTTGTTTTTATGTTTTCTTTTGTTCTTTTGCTTACTTTAAGATTTATTGTGTCCTTTCTATTTTTAGCATACTGTAAAACAAATAGATACAAAGATCATGTCTGCTTCGGCTAAAGGAGTAAAACATATAAAGCATTTTTTGAAAGAAAAAAAACATTCTAAAGAAGTTTCCCTGCACCCCTTGTTATTTGTGTGTTACAAGCATACATTTAGCTTGCTAGAACGCTGACTGAAAACATCTCTACAACAGGTGGAAGGAAAATCCCTTGGTGTATTTACCCATTAATGTGGATACCACACATTGCTATTCGTAACTGTGAATGCCACTATCATATTTCATGGGTTTTTCATCAACATGTTTCATTTCAATCTGTTCAACCTTCGCATCAACCTGTTCCATTTCAAACAATCGGACACGATACACCTGTCAGATTGTTTGAAATGGAACAGTTTACTGAGTCCTTAGGCTAAGTGTAAACATGACTATTACAATGCAGAATTTTCAGATGTACTTATGTTTATATAGTGAATTTGTGTTGTAATATTGCAGTCATAAAACACTTTTACACAGGTGGACTCTGACCAGCAGAAACACCAATTCCAGAGATGAAAACACTTGTTGATTCAGAAAGGACGGGACAGAAGGAAGCTATGACCAAAATGGAAAAATATATGATGCAGCAACAGTTTGGTTTATTCACAACTAATTATTATAAATTATTGCTTTATTATGAAATGCTGTTGTTGAGCATACAGTTTTGGAGCTTTATTTATATGATAATGATAAAGATTATTACCATATTTCCAAGCTGTAGTTAAGAGCTGCAACTAGGCTACTTTAGGGGGTCACCTAGGGCCCCAAGGTTTAGGGGGCACCTAGAACACTCAATGAGTGACATAAAGTCACTTATTTAGTGTTGTAAATGGTACCAGCAGCTGACATGGAGAAGAAGTATCTAACAGCTTCTTATGTGTGAAGCTGCCGGCTCCATGTTGGTGATGGGCTAGGAGTGTGGCACCTGGCTATGATGTCACAGCCAAGCTCCATAATCCCAGTCTGTCACAGGAGCAGAGGATGCCAGCCACCGTTGCCACACCCATCGTACTTGCTCCTCACAAGATAAGAAGTACAGGGGGAGGAACGCCTGGAAGTGGCGATGTCTGGGGGCTTCCTCCAGCACTGACTGTAGCTCCACCTCTTGACCTACAGGTACTCCCACCCGGCGACAGGTTGTGCAAACTGACATAGAGGAGGCAAATATAAAGGAAAGAGTGGAAATGTGCCACTCTTTCCTCCAAATGTGTCTTAGTACATGTATGTATTAACCAAATGCATTTTCCATAGCAAAACCAATTTTCTACTATTCCAAACAGAAAACAACACATACATTAATGAGTAATACTTTTGCAAATAAAAAGCTCTAAACCATAAATTTACCAATGGAATAAAAACCTTATCAAAACTATAAATATGATACTTAAAATTAAAATTGCCTTGATGTTTCTCTATGGTGGCCACACATCACAGGACTCATTAGAGCAGTCAGCCAATGGCTGCACATCCATAGTAATACCTGTACACCGCACACTGGCTGGCAGCATTTTCATCTGGAATGATTGAAATCTAGACGTATTTCAATCATTCTCAGCAATCTTCGGTGGCCAGGTGTGGTCCTAAGTTGATAGTAGACAGTGGTGGTGTTTGTACCCAAGGGTGTCTGAGTAGTGGGAAGAGTCACCCATATGGTATAGCTCTACCCCGTTACCGGTTAGTGTTCTGCTCATTGTAGTCCTCAGTAGGCCTATGGCCTGACATATATATAGATATATATATATAGATATATATATATATATATATATATATATATATATATATATTACAGTATCTCATGAGAAATTTTCTGCATTCATAAGCATTTTATTTTGTGTTTTTCCCCTGCAGGTGCAAACTACTTGTCCTAAGGCATAATAATATTAATACATGCATTTCACAGAAATTCCCACAGACATCATGCTGCTAGAGAGTCACATAGCTGCACGGCTGAAGGTGTCATCTTACTGCATACCAAGGATCTTGCTGGAAGCTTAGCAGAACAGATCTAGAAATTTGCAGAACTACAGACATTACCAAACTGAAATGTTACATGATAAGGGACAGTAAAAGGAACTTTCACCCTAAAATGATTTATCTGTCCTCGTTCTGATGGCCCTGAATATATAGATGAGAGGTCACACACATTGCTATGCAATTAAACCTGTGAGGAATCTGGCTATAAGCATCCAGGGCCATTTTAAGACGTTAGTGGACCCAGGGCAAAGATCCCATTAAGGGCACCCAATCCACTTTGCAAAACAGGAGAGGGAACGTGCGTAACCCCCACTGCTTACCTGGTTGGAGGAGCTGCAGTTCCGACCCTGAGCTAACATGCAGAGGAAAAGAGGCAGAACCTCCGAGCATCACTGGCTGAATCCAGACTGCAGAGATTACATCCCCCAGCATGCAGAGTACCGGAGGAAGGAGGTGAAGGAGAAGGCCCCCCGGTTCCCAGAAGTGCATTTGGAGGAACAGAGAAGATGCGGGAGAGCTAGAAGGCAGTACGATGTGGTGTGGTGCTAGAAGAGAACAATGCCTTAAATAGAGTGCATGTAAATGTCCAGGTAACCTGACTGCAGAGGGCAGCTGTTACCCAGTGGAATCCAGGTGTGTAGATGGTGTCCTGTTCCAGTATCCAATGGTGTCCAAATGTATAGTTGGTGTCCTGTTCCGTTGTCCAATGGACTACAAGCAGCCAGAAGGTATCCGGCACCTAGGCCAACCAGGCTTCAGAGCATTTGGCCATGTAAGCTTCTGGTTCTCTCCACAAGTCCAGTAACCGTGGAGATTCAAAGTCATGGATTGTGGTCAGGATCCAGAGTTACCACATCTGAGTATCCCCCAGGACTGCAGGATTTGCAGAAAACCCCAGGCCTTTATTGAGCAACCTTGCAAACCATGAGCACTATTACGCACTGGTTTACTAGTAGTGAATAGTAATGATGGCCTGCCTGTCAGACATAGTGGTCTGCATTTATACAATCCTTACAATGCCCCAACCAGAGACTACTTCAGCAGTACCAGCATTACTATGTTTTGGACAGCCCTGCACAGATTTCATTGAATGTTTTATATGATAATCAACTTTGTCCCAGGCACTGTGTACTTTATTGTCAGTAACATCCTCACTCCTCAACACGTGGTCCAAGTCACTATACCATAGTGTTAGTTCAGATATCAGAATGTGCAAGAGGGGCCACTGAGTTTGGTAATTACTAGCTAAGAGTTAATTGGTCTGAGACATTGGGTCTGAGTCATTAAGGGGAGCAAAGCAAAGAAAAAGAGTAACTTTGCATTTTGGCAAAACCATGTTGCATTGGAGTGGGAGGTAAATTTAAAATGTGGGCGCAGATTTATAGTTAGGGTAAAGCATGCCCTAGATCAACTTTAAATTTCAGTGTAAAAATAAGTTAGTATTTGTGTGCTACATGAAAAAAGTCAGTATTTTCTTTATGTGCAAATTAATAAACTAGTTTTCACCCCTTGCATTGTAACATGGCTTTGTCCAGGATCAAATTTACTCCTTTTTTCGACTTGCTCTCCTTAGTGACTCAGGACGGTCTATCTAGCCATAGAACCGCTACCATCAGTATTATGATCCAGCACTCACCTGAGCCTGCTTGACATGAGTGTGACAAAGGGTTAATCAAAAACAACCACATGGGGGTAAATGTATTAAGTAGCGAGTCTAGCTAATCGAGGACATTTGCCGGCATTATTTAAAACAGCAATAGGTTTAAAGGTAAAAATGTAACTGTACCCCAAAAGTATGAGGTATCAATTTTCCTGAGAGCAAACATATTTCCACTGGTACAAATTAGTCTGCATTGCGGTGTCATTATGTTGCAATTCTTGAAGGGAAGCCACGGCTCTGCTTTTTAGAGGAAAGTAACCTCTGCATGGGTAAGACAGATGCTGGACAGAGGAGGAGAGAAGAGAAACGGGAGATGTTATAAAGGAAAGAGAACCCGAGTGACTTAGAATCAGAGAGAGCTGGGGAAGTAGACACAACAGGTGAGGGTAGGAAGAGAGCACTGATGTACAGGAAAGGGATATACCACATTTGCCCAGGCCAGCCACGTGACATAAGCTTCTGAACCTTTTTGGAATGTTCTTTATTCCTGCATTGATTATACATAGAATGTAATAAGACATTTACGTTCTAATAGTAGATACAAGTTAAACAGTTTTCACTTTTTTTATATGTCAATAATGAATATGTTGACAAAATATGTACTGTCTTTATTGGACAAACCATGTAAACATTTAGGGATATATTTACAAAAGTGGAGATGCTGCCTATAGCAACCAGTCAGATTCTAGGGCCTGATTCATTAAGGATCTTAACTTGAGAAACTTCTTATTTCAGTCTCCTGGACAAAACCATGTTACAATGCAAGGGGTGCAAATTAGTATTCTGTTTTGCACATAAGTTAAATACTGACTGTTTTTTCATGTAGCACACAATACTTGATAGCTTATTTGTACACTGAAATTTAAAGTTGATATTTGTGTGCTACATGAAAAAACAGTCAGTATTTAACTTATGTGCGAAAGCTTCTCACGCAATTCTAATCTTTTTTTTTTTTTACCGAAACGGTGTTATTGCGCTCCAAGCGTTTGTCAATGTTAAAGTATAGGCTGGCTGCGAACCCTTAGCGGAAAAAGCTATTCAATTGTTTTTTAACGCCAAGTGTGAAAAAGGCAAATATGCTGTTTTATCTCGCACCTCCATGTTCTGCTCAAAGAAAAAATTTTTTTATTAAGTTAAGAAAAATATACATTAAACTGAGAAAATAGGTGTAAAAGTTCCTAAAAGTAACCTAAAAAAAGAAAAGTACTAAAAAAAAGTGTATAATAATTAATAATTTTTGGAAATTTCCCCCTTTAGAAAAAAACATAGTGGTGCATGTATTTAAACTTTTTTATATTATTTTTTTGTTTTTAAGGGGGGGGGGGGGGGGTGGTTGTGCCAAAAAGTATCATGTTTTTTTATTTATTTTTTCAAAGCAAAATCGTTTGCTCCCCACTCTATAGTCTTCGCCCTAGTGCTGGCAGGCTATTGATGTGTGAAAAATTTGACGTAGGGTTCTACCTAATTTAATTGAACCAGCACTAGGCAAACCAGCCGGGGTGATAGGCACTATAACAGGGGGGTGGGGGGGGAAACGCAGTTTGGGTCCCACGGCCATAATGACTAAACACCCACAGACTGTTCAGCGCTGGCCTGGATTCCCTAGGGATTGTGGTCCGCTGAAAAATGTAAGCGGGCCACCCCCCTAGGGACACCCAGGCCAGTGCCGATAGCACTAGGGCTCTTCCTACTACCCCTGGGCTGTGGGTAGTAGGGTAATAAATGGGGATTTTGTATGAAAAAAAAAAAAAAAATGTTACTTGTGGAACTACATGTCCCAGCCAGCCATGTTGTCCTAAATAGTGTGGGCATGCTGCTACTTGACTAACTACAAGCACCAGCGTACCCATAGCACCCAGGGCATGTTTGCACTTGTAGTAGAACCACAAGTGCCAACATGCTCTTACACCCACGGCTGGCTGTGATCTGTAGTTCTACAAAGCAAAATGTTAAATAAAAGCACAACACCCTCATTCCAACCACAAATCTTTATTAAAAATAATAAAACCCCAAGAAATACAGTAAACACCCTCATGTACACCATAGATTTAAATTAAAAAAAACAAAAAAAAAAAACTCACCATGGACGAAATCCTCAGTTTTATGATGCTTTACTTACACACACTCATTTACGCAAAGTCCCAACAAATATTTTTACCTTCGAAGAAAGGTTCGGCTTGCCCACTGTCCCACAAATATTTGTACCTTACAAATGTCCATGCTTGGCCAGTGTTCAAATGTTTTTAAATTTCAAACAATGTACCTCCTTGTAAAATCTTTAATTCTGCTGTACAGGGGGGGCCATTGTTGCTTGCATTGCTAGGGGCCCTTCTTCATTGCAGTGTGGGGGCCCATTCTCTTGTGCAGTGCTGGGGCCATTCTTGATTGCATTAATTTACTTTTATTTTTTTATAGGAAAATGAGTGCCTTAACCACTCCTCATTTCAAACTCGCTAGGACCAATAATAGAGCGCGAGGGGGTGAATGCAAAAAAACAATTGAATTGAGCAGGGTTTTTTTTAAAAAGCACACTCGAACAGGAAAAAACGCGCGCGTTTTTTGTTTTTTTTTCCGAGCGCAAAATTTTAACGCATCTTGCTAACAATTGAATACCCCCCTATAAGTCTGTTAAAGAGACTTGAATCATACACTTTTTAAATTGCCATTGTATTTGTGTAATTAAAATATAAAGGGGTATAAACTATTCTTCTTTAATACCGTTACCTAGTTTTTGTGTTGGTGTTCGTAGGGTTAGGTTCACTCAGACTGTAAGTGTGTGTGTGTGTGTGTGTGTGTGTGTGTGTGTGTGTTTGTGTCTGTGTGCCAATAGGAGTGTAAAAATTATGTTTGATTAAGTTTTCACACTCCAACTCTACCTAACTTCTCTTCCCACAAACCCAGTCCTGTTGATAATATTAAGGCATGATATCACAATATAATAGCCTGGCGTCATGGTTTAGTGGCAAGGGACATTTTTGAAGTCATTGGGAGTAAGGTATAAAGACGCACACACCAAACAGAGGGATAACATACAGTAGAATTATGTCTAATATATACATTCCACTGTTCTAGGTACAATATAACAAGTTTAAGTGAGGCAATTAGCCATAACGGAGTTAAAAGCATGCGTGTGAGTGACAGAACCACTAACCATTCAAGTGCTACATGCAGGAAACACTAACCATAAGTGGCAAGGGGAGGGTCTTGCTGGTTTTCATATATCTCCTTAGTTCCTACATTTTGCACTCTTGTTCCTGCCTCCGGATACCTCTCTCCCTCCCAGCATGTTTTCCTCAGTTCGTTTTTACGTATTTCCCATTGTCTCCTCCGTTAATAGGTTAGGAAAGTATCGCAGTCTGTAGATTAGCATATGGTGCTGGGTTCATCTAGTTACTAGTCACTCCTCCCCCCCCACCCCTCCTTGGTGCCATCATATTGTTGGTCCGCCTGTGTGAAGGATGTCTTTGCAAGTTATTCTTGTTAATCCCAATAATGCAGAGGGGATGTAGTCACTCCGCTTGGACAGATTTTAGCACCGGCCAACGGATAAGGCATGGTTCTGGGTTGGTTGTATAATGATCTGACCTTTCCACCTTATTAGCTTTGCATAGTCTGACTGCCCTGCTCTCGTCTGCCACTTAGGGCTCAATTGTTATGTTCATTTAGTCGCTATCAATAAAAATTGTCCGCTGCGATTTGGTGTGGTTCCAACGCACAAAGAGATTTAATAGCAAGATGCAACAAATAACAATTCAATAAAGTACAGCCGATACATACGCAAGCGCCCTGGATCCAGCATACAGTCATTCAATCCTGAAGTCTGTGGTCAAGTAGACTGTATAGCGGACTCAGAGCCTGGTTTATATACAGTTTGTGATACATAAAAAAACAGTAGTGATGTCATGGCATATTTCCATAGGTTCAGGATTCAGTACAGTCTAATATAATGCAGGTCATAGGTCTGTTTAAACAATGCCCTCCAAGGGTGGGGGTCAACTCTCCAACAGCTGCATACATGTCTTTCCGACGAAAAGCTAGTTTAAACTGGTCTATATGCATTACACACACACACACAATATCATTCTGATTATTATTCCTCTATCATCCATAACTTGCAAACGCAAGATGCAACCACTTAACTGATAGTAGCGGATGTCTGATAGGAAAAAGTGGAGTAGAATTACGCTAAACATGATGTGTTTCCTAAATCCTAAACCTTAGATATCAGATAAGTGGTTTTAACATTATTATATGAAATTATTAAATCTATTACATTCAATTATAAATAACTGTGTTGGAACTTTATTAAGGTGAACTATTTACAAGTGAATGTGTGAGTGTATGTGCATGCAGAAGTGTTCACACCTGTTATTGCTAAATACGCCATTCCACGCCGTAGCGTGCTATTCGCATATTTTCACATAAAGTAAAAATGAAATTGATGGTTATTAATTGAAACAACTTCATCCAATTATTCGTTTTCCACACAGTTTATTTCAATGAATATATTTCTTCTTCCAACATTATATTGCTATCCGTGTATTCATTTGATTTAGATAACATTGTGTTATATAAGTTGGAATGATGTTGTCTGAAGGGAAACTTCCACGCTATGCATTTTAATGCCTTTTTAGGTTAGAGTTTCTTTAATTGGGACACTTCCAGGGACAAATCTTTAAAATCTGGGCGTGTCTCTGGAAATTATCGACAGTTGACATTTGCTGGTTGTTTTTTAAATATGATTGCAGGGGCAAAATCTGATTTAATTGACTTCTTCCTTTGTCCAGGTGTTATAGAAGGTCCACCTGTGTCCTGTTCAAAGGAAACGTTTTACACACCTAAAGCGGACAACAAGCTCTTAGGAGATAAACTTGTTATCAAATCTGTGGATTTATATGTGCTAACTAGAGATGGTCACTGACCCCCGTGTTTTGGTTTTGGATTCGGTTTTGGATCTGGATTACCGTCGTGTTTTGGTTTTGGTTTTGGTTTTGCAAAACCGCCATTGCGTGTTTTGGTTTTGGTTTTGGTTTTGTTTGGTTTTGTTTTGCAATTTGTTATAAAAATTACATTTATTGGTGCTAAAATAACATAATTTAGGTATTATTTTGTAGCTACATTATTATTAACCTCAGTAACACTAATTTCCAGTCATTTTTTATTCAATTTTGAACACCTCCTATGTCACAATATGATTTTCATACACTTGAAAAGAAAAATTGCTGCAGTTCTTGCCAGTGATAACAAAAAGGCCATTGTCATGCCTGGGCATAAGACCAAAAATCCACCTCTTAAGTGTGGAATTATTTTTACACGAATCCTGGCAAGAGTTGTCTATCCATTTGTAACATTTTGAAAGCCACACTCAGTAGAGGTAGGGACCTTAACCATCTGGGATCCTCATCCATGTTTCGTCATTTTTCAGCGAGTTATTGGCAAACTGTTGGGAAAATCAGAAACTTTGGTTAAAAAAAAATTAACAACAAGCATTCCAGCATAATCTACCTCCCTTCTCTCATCTACATCCCAGCACCTGCAATCTTCCCCCCCAACAATTGGCAAGTAAACAATCCTCTGCAAGAGGAAGCAAGAATGAAACCTGTCACCCAGTCGCAAAGCGGATCACAGACGCCCTGGGTACTATGCTAGCGTTAGATCTGTGTCCAATGTCCACTATTAATACAGTTGGTTTAAGACATTTAATTGAGGTGTTATGTCCCTGTTAGCAAATGTCATCACTATACCATTTTACTAGAAAAGCTTATTCTCTCCTGTACCGGAAAGTTCCTAAAAATGTCATTATTGGGTGACAAAATGGTATTCTACCCACTGTACACTTAACCACAGATATGTGTACAAGCGGAACTGGGCAAACAAAAGATTATATGACTGTGAAAGCCCACTGGGTTGGTCTTTCGCCTTCCCCAGCATGGACAGCAGCAGCATGTACCCAGGTGCATCACATTTTTGAGAAGTAGGCTACTCTGTGTATCAGCAGCTTCACTAAGAGGCATACAGCTGACAAACTGTTCCAAAAACTAAGGGATGTCATTGAAAGATGGCTAATCCTGCTTGGAGTCTCCTGAGGATATGTCATTTCTGATTACGACCCCAATATTGGTCCAGCATTACAGCGGGGCTGAATTCCATCACATTTCCTGTTTTGCACACACTATCAACTTGGTGTTACAGAACTTTTGAAAAATGACATGCAGGAGATGCTGTTTGTGTCCATAAACATTTAGGGTCAATTTGTGGTTTCTGCAACAGCATGTAGGAGAATACAGCAGCTGCAAGAAGACTAGCATTTGAGGGGAATATACTTTAGTCCAGCGAAGTAGTTACCTGTGAAGAAAGTGCAGACACAGTTAGCTTGAGTCAAGTGATTGCCTTAATAATAGATTTTGAAAAGGTGCTACATAAAATTATAGTGTGCAATAAAACAAAGTAAATGTGCTAACTATATTTTAATTGTAGATGAAATACTTAATTTTCTTTGCAAGGATCCCAGACTTATCAACATCTTGTTGGGACGTCTTCTCCTTCAGTTTCTCTGGCAACTGCTTGTAATAAAAGAAATTGCTTTCCCAAGACACCCAGTGGTGATGCAGATGAGTCCGCTAAACATTTTGATATTTGCTGTGCTGTAAAAGAATTGCCCAAAAACCGTGACAGCTCTGCCCTAAAATCAACTAGTCATTCCCTTTGGAAGGCCATTATCAGCAATTACATCATACTACACAGACTTCTATGATATTGGGATATTGGGATGAATTAGTATTGTTGGAGGAAGATTATCACTAAACCCTGCCACCTCTCCAGTTTCGCAATGAGCTATGGTACAATAAAATGTAACTGCAGATTTAGACCAAGACTGTCAGCCCTATTATTTCTATTTCAGCAATTACAATTAGCAATGGAGCAATGGAGCTCTTCTCTTTGGGTGTTACCTATATAACGCAGCACAATTTGCCTGCAAATTCTACAGACAAGCCTGCTTGTCTTCCTCTCCATCAATGACTCTTAGCAATTGAGCACTCGTCTTTGGGTGTATATTACACCCAAACATTATTAGTGAAAATTATGAAAAATACAGTTTAATCCCTGATAGGCCCTCCACCATCCTTTGCATGTTAATAGTAGGATTGGTTGGAATTATGGTCAAGGTCACACATTTTTTTGACAAATCCTTCAAACCAGCCCAGATGTCAAACTGTTGTGGTCTGCCCCCTGCGTCATCCCTGCTTGTGTTTGGAAAGTGCATATTGGTGCCAGAACCTCACATGCCAGAACTGCTCCCACTGGTGCCACACTGCTGCAGGACTTACACAATCAACCGCATCCTCATCGTCGGATACCCAAATCTCCCCCACATCCTCTTCTAAAGACAAAGTGTCATCCTCACTTGGTGTATCACCGGCTACACTCGGGCTGTTCAGGCACACATCAGCAGAACTGCTGAAAGGGCCCTTCTTTATGGGTAGACTAACAGAATGGTCACGATTAGACATCCCACTGTTGGATGGACTCTCCACAGGGATTGTTGTCATTTGTGAATCAGAGCAAATATTCTCCTGTAATGCCTCACTGTTATCTTGCAGCTCGGCTTTGACGCGTAACAGTAGTTGTGCACCAATTGTAGGCTGGGTAACTTTTTGGGATCTGCCACTAATAGCCAAAGGTGAAGGCCTCATTCTCTCTTTGCCACTGCGTGTGTAGAATGGCATGCTTGCAATTTTTTTTTTATCGTCACTTAACTTTTGCTCAGTTACACTTCTTTTTCGCTTCAATACAGTAAAATTTTTTTGGGTTTTTGTTTTTTGCACTAATTTGAAAACACTCTGTTGTTTGACATCGCCTTGGCCAGATGACGTACTGGGAACACTAACATCAGGACTGGTGACAGAACCTGGTTGCTCATTTAGATCATATGTGGACTGCTTTGAATCCATTCTGAGCGCAAACCACTGGGGAGTGCTAAAAATTATTTAGTAGATTCTGCTGACAGTTATGACTTTTGACAGCCAGAAATATTAATGCACAATTAGGGAGGACACCCCAAAAACACTGAGGAGTGCTAAAAATTATTGAGTAGATACTGCTGACAGATATGACTTTTGACAGCCAGAAATATTAATGCACAATTAGGGAGGACACCCCAAAAACACTGAGGAGTGCTAAAAATGATTGAGTAGATACTGCTGACAGATATGACTTTTGACAGCCAGAAATATTAATGCACAATTAGGGAGGACACCCCAAAAACACTGAGGAGTGCTAAAAATTATTGAGTAGATACTGCTGACAGATATGACTTTTGACAGCCAGAAATATTAATGCACAATTAGGGAGGACACCCCAAAAACACTGAGGAGTGCTAAAAATTATTGAGTAGATACTGCTGACAGATATGACTTTTGACAGCCAGAAATATTAATGCACAATTAGGGAGGACACCCCAAAAACACTGAGGAGTGCTAAAAATTATTGAGTAGATACTGCTGACAGATATGACTTTTGACAGCCAGAAATATTAATGCACAATTAGGGAGGACACCCCAAAAACACTGAGGAGTGCTAAAAATTATTGAGTAGATACTGCTGACAGATATGACTTTTGACAGCCAGAAATATTAATGCACAATTAGGGAGGACACCCCAAAAACACTGAGGAGTGCTAAAAATTATTGAGTAGATACTGCTGACAGATATGACTTTTGACAGCCAGAAATATTAATGCACAATTAGGGAGGACACCCCAAAAACACTGAGGTGTGCTACAAATTATTTAGTAGATACTGCTGACAGATATGACTTTTGACAGCCAGAAATATTAATGCACAATTAGGGAGGACACCCCAAAAACACTGAGGAGTGCTAAAAATTATTGAGTAGATACTGCTGACAGATATGACTTTTGACAGCCAGAAATATTAATGCACAATTAGGGAGGACACCCCAAAAACACTGAGGAGTGCTAAAAATTATTGAGTAGATACTGCTGACAGATATGACTTTTGACAGCCAGAAATATTAATGCACAATTAGGGAGGACACCCCAAAAACACTGAGGAGTGCTAAAAATTATTGAGTAGATACTGCTGACAGATATGACTTTTGACAGCCAGAAATATTAATGCACAATTAGGGAGGACACCCCAAAAACACTGAGGAGTGCTAAAAATTATTGAGTAGATACTGCTGACAGATATGACTTTTGACAGCCAGAAATATTAATGCACAATTAGGGAGGACACCCCAAAAACACTGAGGAGTGCTAAAAATTATTGAGTAGATACTGCTGACAGATATGACTTTTGACAGCCAGAAATATTAATGCACAATTAGGGAGGACACCCCAAAAACACTGAGGAGTGCTAAAAATTATTGAGTAGATACTGCTGACAGATATGACTTTTGACAGCCAGAAATATTAATGCACAATTAGGGAGGACACCCCAAAAACACTGAGGAGTGCTAAAAATTATTGAGTAGATACTGCTGACAGATATGACTTTTGACAGCCAGAAATATTAATGCACAATTAGGGAGGACACCCCAAAAACACTGAGGTGTGCTACAAATTATTTAGTAGATACTGCTGACAGATATGACTTTTGACAGCCAGAAATATTAATGCACAATTAGGGAGGACACCCCAAAAACACTGAGGAGTGCTAAAAATTATTGAGTAGATACTGCTGACAGATATGACTTTTGACAGCCAGAAATATTAATGCACAATTAGGGAGGACACCCCAAAAACACTGAGGTGTGCTACAAATTATTTAGTAGATACTGCTGACAGATATGACTTTTGACAGCCAGAAATATTAATGCACAATTATGGGGGACACCCCAAAAGCGCTGGGGAGTGCCAAATATGAAGAAAAAATAATAAACCTCTATCCTCCTCTCTGCACTAGCGATTTTGGTTAGAGCAATTGCAAGAACAATATGGTATTCTCTGTCCCTGCTCTAATTAGCCTATGACTACACCCTGCTCTCTCCCTCTGTCAAATGGCGATGGATTGCTGTGGAGGCGTGTATTTATAAAGTTGAAGTATCGCGAGAACCGAGTCCCGAGATCCGACGACGTCACAATGACGTTCGGCCTCGATTTGGATTCGGAATGGGCGGGAGAGTACCGAGCTGCTCAGCTCGGTACTCGGATACCCAAAGTTCGGGTGGGTTCGGTTCTCGGAGAACCGGACCCGCCCATCTCTAGTGCTAACCCAATTTACCCCCTGCCATCAACTGAGGATAATTATATGAATTAAGATTTTGTGAAGCCAGGTAATATTAGTATTTGAAGGTGTTAGTCTGGTCAGTTATTAGAGTGGTGTGGGAAGACATTGACATCACGGAAGGGGGAAGAGTGTGAACGTAACCCTAAATGTTATGGAAAATTGACAGTTTTGCAGGGAATCAATCTAATTGAGTCCTAATTCTGCCATTCACCTGTATACAGACAATACGATCTACGTAAGTGTTCAATTTCTGCATTTGAATACCTTTTCATTTTGACTGTTATTGCATTTATCTTGTATGTTATTTATTATTGCTATTATATTCCATGCTCTGTACCTTTTATATTAAAGCTAAAATGTTATTACTTTTGTCCTTGTTATTGTAACAAATCCATAAGTATTGTAAAAAGAGAAGAATTGCATGGCTATGTTAACCCTTTGATTGCTTATGTTAATCCTTTCAATGTTAGGCAGTGAATTGTTAACCCTGTTGACTAATAAAGAGCATAGTGTGTGCCAGTGTGGGCCTTTGTGTAACAGACTTTGGGGTCCTATTGCCCTAATACAATAGATGGTTGCAGCAGCAATTAAGTGTGTATGGATGTCAGAGAACTGTTTCAGGGTGATTTAGTGAAATCTGTAACCTGTGTGATGAGTGAATGTGAGATTCAGGGCTAGATTTACTAAGCTGCGGGTTTGAAAAAGTGGGGATGTTGCCTATAGCAACCAATCAGATTCTAGCTTTCATTTATTTAGTACCTTCTACAAAATGACAGCTAGAATCTGATTGGTTGCTATAGGCAACATCCCCACTTTTTCAAACCCGCAGCTTAGTAAATCTAGCCCTTAGTGTTGAATCTTGTTTAACACCTTCCAGTAAACATCCAAATGAAGGACACAGCGAGTGCCTTCGTGACAGTGTGCTGAAGCTATGATTACAAAATACTAGTAAATACTATACACACAGAGGGGATAGTACCTGTAGTGGCTGAAGAACCAGTTTCACAAAAAAGCCAGAATCCTGGTAAGGAAGAGAATTGTACACTTTACAGTCAGTCATTTCCCCTTTCTTCTTGTTGTTTATAGGCACCATAGTTAATTGTATTGAACCACGTAGAGGACTATGGTCTTTTACCAGACTTTCCAGGACTTTATACAGTTAGTCCGTAACTCATATATCACTCACCGGACCGTGAGTGCCTCTGCGCTGGTGCGTGGTTCTCTAGCCTTCCTGCCGGCGCCTGTCCTGAGCCGCGGCCGTCCGCCATCTTGATGGACTGCGCATGCGCAGCATCCAAGAACTTATGACCTTTTGCTTTTAACCTAATTGGTGGATCAGGCACCTCTCCCTATTTAAGGCACCTGTGCTCATTACATCGTTGCCTGATCTTGAGTCTCATTCCCTGTGAGTCTCTGAAGGTGTCTCCTGTGTTCTGCTAGTGTCTTCAGTTTCCTGCTGATTCCTGTTCTACTAATCGCTGGTCTCCATACCCGCTACTGACTCCTGTGTCCTGCTCGTGTCTCCAGCTTCCTGCTGATTACCTGCTCTACTCATCGGTGGTTTCCATACACGCTATAACTCCTGTGTCCTGCTCGTGTCTCCAGCTTCCTGCTGATTACCTGCTCTACTCATCGGTGGATCCCATACCCGCTACCTACTCCTGTATCCTGCTCGTGTCTCCAGCTTCCTGCTGATTACCTGCTCTACTCATCGGTGGATCCCATACCCGCTATTACTCCTGTGTCCTGCTCGTGTCTCCAGCTTCCTGCTGATTACCTGCTCTACTCATCGGTGGATCTCATACCCGCTATTACTCCTGTGTCCTGCTCGTGTCTCCAGCTTCCTGCTGATTACCTGCTCTACTCATCGGTGGATCTCATACCCGCTATTACTCCTGTGTCCTGCTCGTGTCTCCAGCTTCCTGCTGATTACCTGCTCTACTCATTGGTGGATCCCTTACCCGCTACTTACTCCTATGTCCTGCTCGTGTCTCCAGCTTCCTGCTGATTACCTGCTCTACTCATCGGTGGATCTCATACCCGCTACCTACTCCTGTATCCTGCTCGTGTCTCCAGCTTCCTGCTGATTACCTGCTCTACTCATCGGTGGTTTCCATACCCGCTATAACTCCTGTGTCCTGCTCGTGTCTCCAGCTTCCTGCTGATTACCTGCTCTACTCATCGGTGGATCCCATACCCGCTACCTACTCCTGTATCCTGCTCGTGTCCTCAGTTGTCTGCTGGATCACCTACTCCGCTCATCAGCGGTTCTCATAGCCGCTACTGACTCCTGTGTCCTGCTCGTGTCTCCAGCTTCCTGCTGATTACCTGCTCTACTCATCGGTGGATCTCATACCCGCTACCTACTCCTGTATCCTGCTCGTGTCTCCAGCTTCCTGCTGATTACCTGCTCTACTCATCGGTGGTTTCCATACACGCTATAACTCCTGTGTCCTGCTCGTGTCTCCAGCTTCCTGCTGATTACCTGCTCTACTCATCGGTGGATCCCATACCCGCTACCTACTCCTGTATCCTGCTCGTGTCTCCAGCTTCCTGCTGATTACATGCTCTACTCATCGGTGGATCCCATACCCGCTACCTACTCCTGTATCCTGCTCGTGTCCTCAGTTGTCTGCTGGATCACCTGCTCCGCTCATCAGCGGTTCTCATAGCCGCTACTGACTCCTGTGTCCTGCTCGTGTCTCCAGCTTCCTGCTGATTACCTGCTCTACTCATCGGTGGATCTCATACCCGCTACCTACTCCTGTGTCCTGCTCGTGTCTCCAGCTTCCTGCTGATTACCTGCTCTACTCATCGGTGGATCTCATACCCGCTACCTACTCCTGTATCCTGCTCGTGTCTCCAGCTTCCTGCTGATTACCTGCTCTACTCATCGGTGGTTTCCATACCCGCTATAACTCCTGTGTCCTGCTCGTGTCTCCAGCTTCCTGCTGATTACCTGCTCTACTCATCGGTGGATCCCATACCCGCTACCTACTCCTGTATCCTGCTTGTGTCTCCAGCTTCCTGCTGATTACCTGCTCTACTCATCGGTGGATCCCATACCCGCTACCTACTCCTGTATCCTGTTCATGTCCTCAGTTGTGTGCTGGATCACGTGCTCCGCTCATCAGCGGTTCTCATACCCGCTACTGACTCCTGCATCCTGCTTGTGTTCGCAGCTGCCTGTTGGATTATCTACTCTGCTCACCTGCAGCTCCCATACCCGCTACAGCCGTTCAACGCTCCTGCTGTGTCTTCATATTCTCGTGGACAAGCTTCTCTACTCATCAGCGGTATGCTCACTCGTTATTGACTATCCACTGTTACTTTGCATATCCGCTTAGGACAAGCTCCTCTTCTCAACAGTGGTATCCATACCCGCTATAGACTTTGGCTGATACTCTGCCTATCCGCTTGATACAAGCCTCTCTACTGAGCAGTGGTATACATATCACCAAAGACTATTGGGGATAACGCTGCCTACCCGTTTGGAGAAGTTCCTCTGTGCTCTCATTGTCCTCATTCAGTTATTGACTCTTTCCCTGTATTGACTTATCAGCACCAGTACAAGTCCTCACTTACTAGCAGTGGTACAACTTGCTGTACGCAGACCACTGACTACCCGCTACCTACCTGCACCTGGACAAGTCTTCTCACCACAGCAGTGGTACAATTGCTATACGCAGACCACTGACTTCCCCGCTACCTACCTGCATCTGGACAAGTCTTCTCATCACAGCAGTGGTACAACTTGCTATACGCAGACCACTGACTACCCGTTACCTTCCTTCACCTGTGCACGTCCACTCTGGTCTCCGTGGTTAAACCTGCCTTTCCACTATAGCTGCAAGTCGCTGACTCATCTACCTATATAGCTGCAAGTCGCTGACTCATCTACCTATATCGCTGCAAGTCACTGACTATTCATCTGCTTCATTGGCATCCTTACTCCATCTGCTGTTATATACGTTCCACTATTCACCCTACTGCCAGAGGACCGCTGTGCAAACTCCGCCCCTCTGGTAAGCAAAGTCATCTGGTGAAATCCTGGGCAGAACTCCTAGTGCCCGTGACATCATATTTCACTCTCTCAAACATTATATATATATATATATGTATATATATATATATATATATATCTATATATATATATATATATATATATATATATATATATATATATATATATATAGATAGATATATAAAGAAGTTTGTTTGTTGGTGAATATATTCGACACCCCTGTGCCAACTGGGATAAAACCAACATGAGGTGGTCCAGTTGGATCCTAGCCAGGTTTTAGGGGGGTTAGGGTCCCAGTCAGACCCCCTGTTGGCGTACACTGGGTAGAACTTTGACCCGGGGAGCCTGTTATGAGCCTCCTACTGGATGGATTTGGATGATATTTAATATAAAAACAAAATTGACACTGGGCAGACACCTCATGGATGTGTTAGAAAAGCTGCTAAGCTGCTAATTATTTTTAAAATGTTGACAGTTACAGCTAATTAGATACAAGATGTGAGTGGGATCGTACCACAACTGGATTTTAACTTTAGAACAAGCCAGAGTGATTGTATTTCACACTTTCTGTCAGTGCAAAAGGGGACTCTCAATAGAAGGAAACAGACGATGACATATCTCAATCCACTGGCTCATGCACATTGGCATTTAGATGTGCTCGTCTGAGCACCAGGTAAAATGCACAAGATCATGTGCACTATGAAACCTGCACTGTCCATACACTAGTTATACTGTTTTGTTCCTGAGCCTTGTTGTAATTTGTGACCTTCCCTTGTCCATGGTGCTGCATCTGTCTTTGCCCGTGGACTTCTATTTGAATATTCATTTATGAGTATATTCATTTATGAGTATGCCCTATCTGCTCTGGCCTCTGGTTTGTAGATCAGTCTGCGATCCTGTATTGTCTACTTGCCTCGGCTCTGAGCTTTCTCTTGGCCAGTTTTAAACATTAAATTATAGTGAGGCCCCCTACCCAGCTAATGCTTTAGTGGCAGGTCAAAGCACATGCCTCACTGCCACATACCCCAACCACAGCACATAGCTTGATTTCCACTTATATTGCACAGCCCATTCCCATCCAGATTGCACACACCAACGCTATGTAGATCTCATTGCACAAACCCATCAACCACTGCACCACAACCCCCCACCCCCACCCCCCCCCCCCCATGCTCAAACTATGTACTCTAGCTATGTCTGCATTTAAAAACATGGGGCCTGATTCATTAAGGATCTTAACTTAAGAAACTTCTTATTTCAGTCTCCTGGACAAAACCATGTTACGATGCAAGGGGTGCAAATTAGTATTCTATTTTGCACATAAGTTAAATACTGACTGTTTTTTCATGTAGCACACAAATACTTGATAGCTTATTTGTACACTGAAATTTAAAGTGATATTTGTGTGCTACATGAAAAAACAGTCAGTATTTAACTTATGTGCAAAACAGAATACTCATTTGCATCCCTTGATTTGTAACATGGTTTTGTCCAGGAGACTGAAATAAGAAGTTTCTTAAGTTAAGATCCTTAATGAATCAGGCCCATTATCCATAGCTTCTGCTGCAGCCTATACCTGATGTTTACCATAGTACAGCCTTGCTATACAGTATGTCAATTAAACCAGAGATGACTGCACATGCCTGCACAGACGCTTCCAGATTCAGCAAGTAGCTAGCAGAGCCGGTTCCCAGCAGCAGCACAGTAAGAGTGCCAGTAAAGAGCAGAGGGATTTTCCCCACGAACAGAGAGAGAAATGAACAGCAGGACTGTGCTTGGAAATTGCCCATTTGACAAATAAATGTCATCCGTGAGCTTTGTCTTTTAAATAGGGTCCATATGAATTACACAGGTACTGTAGCAGAGACCAGGGCATATGGTGAGATGTACACCTACGGGGATCATCTCTGACCTTTAGTTTGTTCTTTGGCTTGTGGTGCCCAATGCTTACATTGACCTTTGCTTTACAATTCTGTGCCATTTGCTCTGTTCTTGGACCTGTATATCTACTCCTTGTCCACTCTGTATTAGTATTCTTATCACTTCATTCCTGATCCATCTCCAGGATTTTCTGTGCTATTGAGAGATTAATAAGAAACTCTTTCCCCCTCACCAGACATATGTCTCTAGTCCTTGCATGCACGGTGGCCTAGTGGTTTGCACTTCTGCCTCCCAACACTGGGGTCATGAGTTTAATTCCCGACCATGGCCTTATCTGTGAGGAGTTTGTATGTTGTCCCCGTGTTTGTATGTGGGTTTCCTCTGGGTGCTCTGGTTTCCTCCCACACTCCAAAAACATACTGGTAGGTTAATTGGCTGCTATCAAAATTGTCCCTAGTCTCTCTCTCTCTGTCTGTGTGTGTGTGTGTTAGGGAATTTAGGCTGTAAGCCCCAATGGGGCAGGAACTGATGTGAGTGAGTTCTCTGTACATCGCTGCGGAACTAGTGGTGGTATATAAATAACTGATGATGATGACCAAAAGACATGATGCATTTAAGATATGTGCAGGAGACCCTCCCAAGTAGCTATAGCATCCCCTTGTTATGGCACAAGTAAAAGATGACGAATTTGTGTCTCACTTCCTAGCTCCACTACTCTCATCATGCTAATATTCAAAGCCCGCAGCTTTTTATCCTATGACTCAGTACAGGTATGATTAGATGAAGAGTCACAGCTAATACCTGTAGTACACAGTGTACATGTACCTTCTATCCCTGCTCCACTCTTCATTTCTTTATTCCATGTGGAATCCTCTTTTGCATTATATATTTATAATATGTGAAAGTCAATGAGCAATATTGAGTGCCCTATAAACTGTGATGGAGCACCAAATGAAGAAGGCATAATGGAAGTATGGCTTGCTTTGGAAATACTCCAGATACAGGAAATCAATTAGTCTCAGTTTTTAAATGTCAGTCAATTACTCACCAATTATCACAGGTACTTCTCTATTCACCGTCCATTCATGTAAAATATAAAAAGGAGAATAAGATTAAATGCATAGAGATCTGATTCTAAATGATATATTCAGAAACATAGGAGCCCCAATGCAGATGAAGTGATGATATATACACATGCACCTGCAAGGCATCAGCATAGTATTAAGGAGTAAATATATGGGGTAAGGATTAGACTGCGGGGGTATGTTTGGGTTCGGAGCTGGGGTAAGTTTAGATTTGTACTGTGCCAGAGAGGTTAGGAGAAAGAAAAGGTTAGGGTTAGGGAGTGGGGGACGTCAGCATCAGCAGTAGAGGGAGGTTGCGGTTAGGCTCAGATCACTAACCTTTAAGTTCACAAGCTCGGGGAGGGGTTCAGTACTGTTAAAGCAATTTCTGGTGCTGTGAATTGCAATCATTAGTAAGTATGGAGGAAAAGGAATGTTAGCGTACTGAGGAAGTAGGTAAAATAAATGTCTGAAGTGAATGATTAAAAGTATTTACAAGTGGTGTGGGACAGTTAGGGAACACAATTCAATTTAATCGATTTCTGGTAGCGTGGAGTACATAGGGGAGTGTCTAGCAGGGGAGTGTATAGTGGACATACCTTGAAAGCATAAATAAAATGTGTTTATGTAAACGGTAACTTCACCTAAAACCCACTTTTTCTCTCATCTCCAAACATGGACAAGCAGTAGGAAAGGTTAAATCAGGAGTGTGTCGGACTCTAACATGAGCGCTAACCGCACACAGTTCACCCAGCTGCTGTGTTAGAAGCAGACACATTGCATTTGAGTTTGAATTATTCCCAGTTGAAAAGGGGCAATTACAACACTGGTTGTGATGAGTCTGTCAGCTCCCTGGCATAAAGCTCCTACAGTGTACAATAGTTTGAGGTAAGGGAGGATTAGGTAAGTATTCATTTTTAGGTGGCATTAACCTTTAGGTTGGTTATCCAGTGGCATTAAGAAAACACCGCAAGTAAAAGCACTAGTTACCACCGTTTCTCAAGTGCGATCGCGTATGACATGCGGTGGTAACTAGTGCTACTTGCAGTCTGGATGGGGCAATGGGGTACACATCATTCGCTTCTCTGCCTTTTGGCTAAGATCAAGTGTAGTTCCTGTCCTAGAAGGGGTGGATCAGGGCCACCCTGGAAGGGATGGGACTCCTTGGTCTGATGCTAGAAGGCCGGTGGTGACTTGGCGGCTCGAGGTGTCTGTGCCTCTGGGGGACAGAGCCCGGAGGTGACCTGAAAATGCATGGGTGGTGGTGGCCCCACGATCACGTGTAGAGAGTAAGGCACAGAGCACAATACACTGAGAGCGTACCCTGCACCACTATTTACTTTCTTGGTCCCGGCCTTATGGCTGGGCCAGAAAATTTTTTACACCCTCCGCCATCAGGCTGGGGCTTATGGGCACTTTTTTATTTATTGAACTATGGCACTTATATGCAGCACAGCACTTGTTTTGCATGAATTTCATTTTTTAGTTGATTTTCGTTTGCACGTTTTTGGGTTTGGGTTTGACCCTAAGGGGAACCCCTCTCCCTCAGTTGTCTGAGACTCTCTCCTTATGGGGAGAGTTGAAGAGCCAGTCCCCCGGGGAAAGCTTCGACCGACCTTGGAGTAAAGGGGACTGCCCGAGCCTTGCGGCGGAGGCAGTCCTGAAGACCCTTGCCCTCTAAGGGGCCTTTTGGCTCCGAGGGTCGGGGATGTAAAGGGGCACCCCCTAGTTTCGGCGATGGGGTGTCTGAAGAATCTCTTTCCTCCAAAGAGGCCTTTTGGCTTCGAGGGAGAGGGAGCAATGGGGCCCTTTCCTTTTTGGGAAGGGTCTAAGTCCCAAGCCCCCAGCACTGTTTTTCACGGCACTGGGTGATTGGAGCACGCACCTCGAGCTTCAATAAAAAAAAAATGGGGTACACATCATTGACCCCTTGTGTTCACTTGCAGAGTTAATACACGTTATTAAAGGAGGGAGGTTTAAGAAGTCGGCAAGGCACTGCTACTCCCATCCACAGGCACAAGGGGGTATGAGGTCATAGGAGCCAATAGTTTCCATTCCCATACCCGACTAACATGTCTTTTTAGCATTGAAAAATTCTAGTAGGTGAGGGTCATTTAGATTTCCAAAACATCTTGAGGAAGTAGGATGTGACTGACTTTCCCACTTCCCCCCCCTTCGGTGGAGTTCAACACCTGTCACTATTTCCTCTGAGTTCATGTTATTGCTTATATAGGCTTCTGCACGCTGATTACACTGCACACAAGGTGGAACAAACATGTTTAACTACTAATTTAAGTGGATTCATCAACCAACTTTAAGCTGCCGAAAAGTCTGCAGACGCTGATCTAACAGCTTGGGTGGAACCGACTCTTTCAATTACATTGTGATTGTCATCATTACAAGTAACGGAATTCTCCAAAGTTTAAACTACTATTTCAAAGCTGGATGTATAAACATCTATGTATAGGCCACATATTTAGGGATGCTTCAAAGAATAACTATACATCAATAGTTACATCCAACTACATTACCTAAAGGACGTGTTTGCATCTCTTACCAAACTTTATTCTATTCTATTACTTGTACATATTTATTGATCCACTGCTATTTTTATACTATTTTATACTATTGCTTTTATTTTATTTTGTTATAGTGCTTTACATGTCACGTTTACAATAAATGTTAATGTTTAGTTTGTTTAATTAGTACAGCTCTGTTTGGCGCCGTATATAAACCTTTTTTTCTGAATCTTATCAGAGTGAAGATTACATAAGGGGGGGATTTAATTCCCAGCAAAGAGCTGCTGGACATCATGGCGATGTCTGGCTTTGCTCATTTCCAGGTACTACATACTTGCCAACTTTTTCTCGTTGGCTTTAGGGAGATCCTGGGGGAGGTGGGTTTGCAAGGGCAGGGCTTGACAAATCGCATCTTCTGACCCAGCTCCTAAACAATTGTCACAATTTTGGCCAATTAAAGCAGGGGGTGGGGCTAAGATGACATAATGTTTGCGCCATTAAGCCCCACCCCCGCCACTTATTGTGGGGTGAGAACCGGGAGGTTGCCCTGAAATGCTGGAGTCTCCCAGACATTCTTGGAGAGTAGGCAACTATGCTTAAAGAAAAGCAGCTAATGAATCTTTAGAGACTGAGGTGTCTTTGACATCTCTGTCTCCATTACTGAAGTCATGTTGTCTTACCTGTCAACCTTTGATTAAATCTTGGTCTCCATAAAAATGGCCACCTCCATAGGCATCAATACATGTACATAGGACACAATTTCCGAACTGTGCCATCATGCCACAGATGGCGAAGCCAACCACGTGAGGGAGATCACCCCTCACTCCCTGAAGACATTCAGGGAGAGTTGGCAAGTATGAGGTACTACAGTATCTGAACATAGCGGATTTTCCTGTGCACCCCTATTGCGTGGAAGGAGAAATCTCTGCTGCTACATCACCGCTTAGTGCTGTCATGACTGTTCCGGAGGCACTCCATGGAGCATCACAGGGAATTGAGTTGCCCCCCCCCCAATGTGTCCTCTTGGACAGCTGCTCGCAAACACACAATTCATAACCTGTGTTTATATTATTAGCTAGAGTTGTTTAACAGCTCTGCTGTGCTCTCTGCATTGAATACAATTATCCAGAAAGCAGCTTTGTGTCGTGTCCTAGGGCAAAATACATAACTGTAGCGGTTACGACGAAATCAGGGGTTAAAATATAAAAGACGGATTTCTGTAACTCACTGAGGGCAAGTACAGTAGGGTTTAATTTAATACTAATTGACTTTATTTGCCCTGCTTCATCTAAGCTGAATGTTACATGTGAAGGGGACGGTCTTGTCACTTAGCAAGGCAGTGTCAACAGGCCTGTGTGTATGGTTTACTTGAAGCTGAGATCTAATGGGCAGATACAGCTTTCTGATCCAGGCACCAACATGTGCAAAGGATAATCCCGTTGGGAAATCTTGCATCTATAGCCAATACTAAAAAAAAACACACTGAGAAAGACTCTATATATATATTTAAGATTAGAGCACATCACATATATGTCCATTTTATCTGCTAGTCCATAGAGCAGGCATAGAAATGAAGATTGTCCCAAGTAATGAATATTTTGTGGTCTTATTTCATATATATCTGTGGGCAAATGTATGCTGTGTTTATTGAATGCATTATCATGTTTTTATGATGTTCTGGTAAAAGATATTTAATTTTTAAGAAGTTCCTACTAAACCTCAGCATTAGCATTGGGATTTACACAGCACAGTTCTCTTCTAGATGTAAACTAGGGAAAAACCCTTTACTTAATCACGTATACTTATTGGAAGACAGGGTTGTTTATGAAAGTACAAAAGTTCACTAGAATTATTGTTTTGTCATATCTTTAGCCTACTTTTCACAAATGTACTAGTTACAAGAAAGCACATTAATTTGCAAGCCAAGAATGCAACATCTGGGGTTGAGGGGGGGCTTAAAATTTTGTACCATGTAAGAGGGGCTGGGAGAATCTGCGATAAATGCAAATTAGCTTCACAAGATTGTCTGGTATTGCAATTAAGTGAAGAATGTGATTTAATTTTGCGGGATTGGATTATTTGGATCATTTACATAAACTTGTGGGGGATGGCACTCCTTGTTTTTCCAGTAGACACACAGCTCTCTCCTTTCCACAAAATGTCAAGAATTATTTGGCTGGTCAAAGAAGCCAGTAGAATAATCTCAGCCCTACACTTTTAGCGGGATGCAATTTGTGACTTCCTGTTAAATTTTCGCATGAAAGCGCATTTGTAGACGCATTTCTACCAATATAATAGAAATCATTCAAACACACAAAAAAATATGTAATAAAGACCTTCAAATACCTCCTCAAACTTCTGATTAATTTTAAAAATTAGGCCAATCCAATTGATCCTAGGACAGTCCCAACAAAAGTTTAAATTAAGTAAATGGGTTGATCCTAAAGTGGAAGTAGGGTTGTACTTTGTGAACATTTTCAGGAGTATTTGCAGTCACACAAATGTAAGCACATCTCCCTATGTGTCTTTACAGAGACAGGAAGTGGGTGTACATCATAAAATGTTTACCATACAATTAAGGCAGCACTGTGACTTAGTGGTTAGCACTACTGCCTCACAGCACTGGGAATTTGAGTTTGATCCCTGACCATGGCCTTATCTGTGTGGAGTTTGTATGTTCTCTCTGTGTCTGCTCGGGTTTCCTCTGGGTGCTCCGGTTTCCTCCCACACTCCAAAAATATACTAGTAGGTTTATTGTCTGCTATCAAATTGACCCTAGTCTGTGTGTGTGTGTGTGTGTGTGTGTTAGGGAATTTACACTGTAAGCTCCAACAATGGGACAATGACTGATGTGGGTGAGTTCTCTGTACAGCGCTACGGAATTAGTGGCGCTTTATAAAATAGATTATGATGATAGGTGCTTTTGCGCACATGAAGAAAAAAAACGCTGTGGCCACATTTTTTTCAGTTTGCAAATTATTCTCTGTTCACATGAATAGCTCAGGTGACAGTCTGACACCTCTAGTTATACTTCCTACATCAGCTGTAACTTTACTGAAATCACAATCTACACAGTAATGCCATGGAAAACTGGGTCATCCAGTGGAAATGTTAAATCGTCTCAAATAAAACATTAAAGTTGCATAACAAGCATTTCAGGGTTGTTTCATACAGACAAAGAGGATCACTGAATTGTACTTGAAGGAAATCTAGGACACCACATCCATGTGAGTAGGTGTACATGGCAACTTCCTAATCGTCATATGTATTCTTTTATCGATTTTCCCTTTTCTGCACCTTTCCTTCGTCATATGTGGCCTGAAGTCACTGTTCATAAGCATGCAGCCTATCAATTCATTGGCAACTAGTGACGTCACTGAGATGAGTGACCTCACTACTTCCTATCAAATTCATAGGCTGAATACTGGTGCAGGCGCAAAACTGGCTGCCTCCACTGTGCGTAGACAACAGTTACACATACGTTTGCAGCTTCATAAAACTTCTATTGCGCTCACTATTGTCAGGTAGAGATTCTAAAGTCACCTGTTTCACCTGAGGTTCCTAATATCTAATTCACGGACCAGAGTGCAGCTTCTGTCTCTTTGCATTGGATCACCTATCCATACCTCCCAACTGTCCTGATTTGAAGAGCCCTGATTTGAAGACGATAGGCACGCCCCCAATGTTACGTTCCTCTGCACTTAAGTTGTCCTGATTACCTCCAGGACAATGTTGAGAGGTATGTCTATTTGTGACTATAAGCTACGTATTAATGTGACAAGTTATATGGTTCTATTTAAAGCAGCAATCCCACATATCCGTGCTATTTATTTTTTCTTTAAGTAGCAAGTTAAGTACCTTTTACACATGCACCTGATTAGTTTTCTTAGCTGTCCTCCTGCAACTCATTATGTCCTTTTCAAAATCTCTCTGGAAGGCAGACAAGTGTGACTGCCAGTCACACACACATACAGACTCACAGCTCTCAGCTTCTCATGTGGTGGCAGAGAAGGGAAATAAATAATGGAGATGGGGGGAGGTAGGATATTAAAGTGCACAGAGCAGATTGAGCACAGAGGGGTATTCCAATCCCTCCCTGCTCGATACGACATATGCCATGTGACTGTGGGTGCCATAGTAGTCACATGACAATGTGCCAAATTATAAATCAGCCTGAACAAACAAACCAAAAATAGTGTAATCACCAAGATTCTTCTTATAGCCTGCAACAGTGATTTATGCTAGAAAACACATCTCATTTTATCATCTAATCTTTCAATTCAATTAAGCTACATAATAATGTATGAAAATAAACATTGTATCTACATGTCAGGTAGCAAACGAGTCACATGCAGCCCTCTCGAGTCTTGTTTGTGACCCCCACAGAGGACCTCAGTAGATTCTATTGTATGACATAATCTGAACAGGATCCACCCAATGTTCATGCATTAAAGACAGCTTCCAGTGACTGAACTACCGTGGGTGTAGGGGTGCTGCCTCAGAGGACCCAGAGGTGAAGGGTGGCCTAAATATTCTGGTTCCCCACTTCTGAGACTCCCCTTCTGAGGCCCCAGCGGGAGACCCCCTGCACACCCAGAGTCCCTACATCTTCCTCTAGAGACTACCGCACTGCCCTGAGAAGAGCTTCTTCTGCACGCCACAAGCGCAGTGGGCGTTTGCATAGAGACCCCCTCCCTGTTCTTTACAGAGCAGAGCGGCGGTCCCGAGAGGTTACATCTGCATTGCTGGACCCCTACACAATCTCTGCTATGGTTCCAACCTTGACCTCTTCAAAACATGGACAGTTCTGGCAGATATTATAATAATTACTGTAACTAGCTATTACTATTATATATAATCCTCTGCTGAACATCATAAAAAGACAAAGTTGTAAAAATGCCTGCAATCCGCAGAATAAATGGCAGCAAAGTATATTACTCGCTAGATCACATTAATCCTATCCAGCAGTGCATAGGTGAGTCTCAGTGTAAAATGTACTTGTAAAGATCACGGGCTTTGCTTATGTCTCTCCTCTCACAACAGGTGAAGTCATTGGCTTAAGTTTACTAACAAAACTTATGGGCAATATTAATTATCATATAATGAATGCCTACAATTTTACAAATTCTACAAGAACAAGATAATAATGCAATTGTCAAAGTGTAATTGCCACCAACACGTTTTTTAATTACTAGATACTGTACTTCCGTGTAGGTGGTCTATGACAGTCATAGGTGTAAAAGGTTGTGGTACTTGTAGTTCCACAACAGCTGGAAAGCCACAGGTTGCCTAATCCTGCTGTAAATAGAAACTTTCGGATATGTGTCACAGGTAAAAGAAAGTTCAGTGCTGACAGGGTCATATCTCTGAACCCCATAGGTACAGACCCATAGATACAGACACAGCCAGTGTTGCAGAAATAGGTGACAAGTAGTTGTATAAACAGTGATGAGTATTCCGGAACTGACTCCGTCCCAAAAAGGTGCTGAGCATGTAAAGTAACCTGACACATCAGCGGGTGGGGACTGTTCCTTCAGGCATGAAAACTAGGAATGGTTTTCAACCATTACCGTGTGCGATACAAAGCCGGGAAGAATGTAAAAAATGGGGCGTGCCACAACACACCTATGTCAACAGCTGTGCCTGGATCTGTAGCTGCCTGCAGAGCCTTCTCTGGGCTGGGAAATGATTCCCCTATTCCCAAGAAACGCCCTGTGACAGGAATATCAGCACAACGTGGTCCAGCTCTCAGTACGGCTGACTCATGCTGTCCCAGCCACTAACAGTGCAGTCACAGACAGTAGACCATGGGTCCTTTAACTATGTGTGTGCCAACATTTGTATATCAATTCCAGGAACACTTATCTTATTACCTGCCAGACACATACATCTGTACACAACACACAGTCCATATTCTGAATGTAAGTATATAGGGCAACTACACAGCTTAGCCTGACCACTGGACAGGATAACCGTACAATTCTATTACACTTTATACAGACAAAGGACACTGCCCCACCTAACATGACCTGACCACTGGACAGGATAACCGTACAATTCTATTACACTTTATACAGACAAAGGACACTGCCCCACCTACCATGACCTGACCACTGGACAGGATAACCGTACAATTCTATTACACTTTATACAGACAAAGGACACTGCCCCACCTAACATGACCTGACCACTGGACAGGATAACCGTACAATTCTGTTACACTCTATATAGACAAAGGACACTACATCTACCTAACATGACCTGACCACTGGACAGGATAACCGTACAATTCTGTTACACTCTATATAGACAAAGGACACTACATCTACCTAACATGACCTGACCACTGGACAGGATAACACTACAATTCTATTACACTCCATATTGACAAAGAACACTGTCCCACCTAACATGACCTGACCACTGGACAGGATAACACTACAATTCTATTACACTCCATATGGACAAAGAACACTGTCCCACCTAACATGACCTGACCACTGGACAGGATAACCGTACAATTCTATTACACTCTATAGAGACAGAGAACACTACATCTACCTAACATGACCTGACCACTGGACAGGATAACCGTACAATTCTATTACACTCTATAGAGACAGAGAACACTACATCTACCTAATATGACCTGACCACTGGACAGGATAACCGTACAAATCTATTATACTATACAGACAGAGGACACTACATCTACCTAACATGAGCTGACCACTGGACAGGATTATAGTACAATTCTATTACACTCTATACAGACTGAGAACACTACATCTACCTAACATGACCTGACCACTGGACAGGATTATAGTACAATTCTATTACACTCTATACAGACAGAGAACACTACATCTACCTAACCTGACCTGACCACTGGACAGGATTATAGTACAATTCTATTACACTCTATACAGACTGAGAACACAACATCTACCTAACATGACCTGACCACTGTACAGGATAACCGCAACATTCTATTACACTATACAGACAGAGGACACTACACCTCCAACCTGACCTGACTACTGGACATAATATAATACGATTCTATTCTATTTTTAAATACTCATGTTTAATCAACTTTATCTCATATATGAAAAACATACACACAATTGCTTGTAACATACAGAAGATAAGAAGTCCCCCTTATCTTTCGGTGGATATTAGTGCTGGTATGGATTTAGTTCTAATCAAAACAATCATGGTTTTTAATAATTAAAATCCCAAACTTGCTCCCCAGACTCTCCTAGTGCACTTGGATTGTCACAATAGATAGGAAGAGTCGTGTCTTTTATACCTTTCCTCAAGGGTGTCCTGATTCAAAAAATGTGGAAGTCGTAATCCATCCACAATAGGAAGATATATTGACAATTCCACTAAGCATTAAACCAGGATGTGCTATGCAGCTTAATAAATATATTATGAACTGACAGAGAACACAGGCGTGGTAGTGTGCAGTTGGCAATACAGACATAATAGGAACAGATAAAGGTATTATTCGCTGCGTAATTACATAGTTTCATTTGTCACTATGAGTCATCGCTACCATGATTCTGGGTAAATTCTAAATCTAATTCCCCATTGAATAAAGGTAATGGTAGGTTTACTATTGCTACTGTTTTTGTGATGCTGTAAGTCAATATGAAGAAACCACAGCTCACTTCCTCTTCTGCTGGGAAACACTACTAACACGTTTCTCTAATCATATTCAATGGTTTTCACCAGCATGCAATTGATCAATAGGTGTGACTAATGCCTATTTGTTAGGAACCCCTCCAGCCAGCACAACACAACCCGGAATCTACTCTGCCAGTCAGGTGTTCACTGGAGCCCCTGATGGTGGGGACAGACTGGGCCGCAGACTGACAGAGGGTCGTGAAGTGCGTACCAGCTGGGGAGAACCCAGGCAAGAGGAGTCAGGTCCACGCAGAGGTCAAGGGCCGGAAGCAGACAACGGTATCGATGAACAAGCTGAGGTCAGGGGTCACAGGCAAATAGCAGAACGGGTAAACAGGCCAAAGATCAGGGTCACAGGAAACACGAGCAAGGTCCAAATCAAAGCCAAGGGTCATACACGGGGAGTCAAATAGAGATATCAGGATACAGGACAGGAACTAGCAGGTCAGCAGACTGGAACACAGAAGCTATAACCGGCAATGAGGCAGCAGACCTCATTGCCTTAAATACCAGTGGCCACCAATCAGAGCCTAGCTCTGAATTAGACACAGCCCCCAGCATAATTAATAGGCTGCATTAATTAGCCCACAGGCTAGAACATTTGGTGAGCGCTGCGCCCGGCTTCCTCTCATTGCCGGGACTCAGCGCCGAAGCGTCTTCTCGTTGCCCCGGCAACGGCCGGGTCAGGGCCGGAAGTGACGTCCCGGCCGTCGCTATGGCAGGTGAGTGAGTCGCGGCGGCTGGGCACCGCCGCGGCTCGTAACACTATTCCTGATTTTCTTTTTTTACCTTAACTTCCCCCCACAATGAAAGTACAGTTGTGGGGGTGGGTTTCTCCCCTGAATCCTCCACCATTATCAAGATACAGTATCATCATCATCATCATTTATTTATATAGCGCCACTGATTCCGCAGCGCTGTACAGAGAACTCATTCACATCAGTCCCTGCCCCATTGGAGCTTACAGTCTAAATTCCCCAACACACACACACACAAACATAGACTAGGGTCAATTTTGATAGCACCAATTAACTTACTAGTATGTTTTTTGGAGTGTGGGAGGAAACCGGAGCAAACCCACGCAAACACGGGGAGAACATACAAACTCCACACAGATAAGGCCATGGTCGGGAATTGAACTCATGACCCCAGAGCTGTGAGGCAGAAGTGCTAACCACTGAGCCACCGTACTAGATCAAAATTAACATTTTCAAGGCATTACTGGCAAGAAGATTTTGTTAAGCAAGGGGGGGGTGTGGTCTCATGGAACAGCGCAGTGACCCTTGATAGGTTCAGCTGTCCCACGAGCCCATTCTACCTGTTTGAAAATTCTCCAGCATATAAACTTCAGTTCAGTAATATAATTTGTTCATTTATTGTGCAGTTACCAAAACCCAAAGAGCGATAAGCCTATTGGTTATACTCACATCTCGCTAGACAACAAAGAGTTATCGTTGGCAACGGTCTCACCCAGGGAAGCCTATTTCACAAGTACTTGTACCGCCATAATACATGTTTTCTTATGGCCATCTCAATACCAAATGAAAATCATTTAAACAGGGCTTTATTATTTGAACAAAGCATTTTTTGCATTTTCTAAAGTTTTAAAATATTTATAAAAGTTATATTTGTAAAAATAAATAAACTGAAAGTTCAATTGCACATGTGTGAATCATGTACCCAGGTCATGTATGTGCATTTTTGTAGACAATGACCCGGTGTAGAGGTAAGTTAACCCTTACAGCTCTGGAGCAGTATTGCCAGGGCAGCTGAGGTGCCGGTGATAATTGTGTTTTATAAATTGCGGCAATAAAAAAAAAATCCGTTTTCTCTCCAGAGTAAGAGGCCCTATAGGCCCATAATGTGCACAGCTGGCTTATGCTGTGTGAGTCATGTATCCACCGATTTTCTGCTGTGGTAGGAAATAACTATGTGAGGAAGGGATTTTTCCCATTTTTCTTAAGCAATAGCCCAGGTCTGGCCAAGCTGTGGTTACCCAGGTGTTGTGAAACTACCAGCATGCCCTGCCAGCTATCGGCTAGACATCTACTAGCAAAGCATGCTGGGGCTTTTACTTTCACAACACCTGGAGAGCCACAAGTTGGCCAGTCATACAATACCTTACATTGGAAATACTTAACAAACAAAATGATGTTCATTATGTCAAAGAACAGTGGAAATGCAAGTAAAGGCGTTAACAACAGCTGCCTAAGGAACTGTAATTTTCTTGAGCAGAAACACATAAGGGGTATATTTACTATTCTGCGGGTTTCAAAAAGTGGAGATGTTGCCTATAGCAACCAATCAGATTCTAGCTGTCACTTTGTAGAGTGTACTAAATAAATGATAACTAGAATCTGATTGGTTGCTATAGGCAACATCTCCACTTTTTCAAACCCACGGACTGCAGCATCTGGTAATAACTTCATTTTGGACACCAGTCAGTCATTTAAAAACAGGAGAATAGGGACTTGGGTATAAAGCTTGCTTACAATTTAAAGCAACATAGTAACATAGATGATTGGGAATCTGTACTAGATTTGTCAGGACCGGAATGAGAGGAGTAACTGGTGGTGAGTCATTAGTCTTCTATCTACAATAGACGTGTGCATTCCAGTGTCACAATCAAGTCACAGTTTGTCTGAGCTGCAGACAGTGCATGGGTGAAGCAGGTTAGTGGAGCAGGGACATGCTTATTAGCACTGTGTTAAATAAATAAATAAACACCCACCATTGTACTATATATATATTTACCAACTCTCATCAGTTTCAGCCATTAAACAAATAAAAACATTGAATATTTTTTTCTTTCTTCAGATGATGGTTCATAAGATTGTACATGTTATTCTGCAATTATTACAAAATAAATTGCTTTATTTTCCTGACTTCCTCGTGTGCTCTACAACTAAGTACTTATATTGTCAGCCACAGTTTCTAATTTCCGTTCACTATGGATGTGAAACAGCTCTACGCATGCTCTCTGCATTGGATACAACTGTGATCAGGTTCCAGAAAGTGTTTTATTGTAGATGTATGCACTTATTGGATATTGAACATATATAGAACATGGTTGTATAATTTGTTTGTATATTTTTTTGCTAATTAACCCCACATTGCGGCTGATGCAAAGTGACCCGCAACTCCGCCCCACATCACACCCGCCAACTGCATTCACTAAAAAAAGCCACAATGGTGGGCATGTGCAAATCTGCAAGATACGTGCAGGTCTGCACCAGTGGAATATGCTCTCAGTTTATTCCAGGCATACATCACACAGACTTGCGCCATAGCCTACTCTCCCAGAATTTGCCTACTCTCCCAAAATTTCAGGGAGTCCTCCCGGTCTCCCAAATGAGTAGGCATCCCGTGTGTTGGCGGAGGTGGTACTAATGATGCAATTAAGCCCCATCCCCGCTATGCAAATCCGTGCATTTTTGCATTTCAAAGCAGGGGCGGGGCTAATTGTATCACACAATTGCATCACCAAGCCCCTCTTACACTGGGTAAATAATGACTCTTTAGAACCATTTATTTTGTTTGCAAAATATGTATTTGCTATTAGGCATCAGTAAAACTTCAAAAACCTTTCTAATATAGGAGAAACAACTCCCCATCTCACATACCTGAAAAAAACATTGCTTAAACACGCACACAAAATTATAATGGGCCTGATTCATTAAGGAAGTTAAATTGCGATATGAGACGTATTTTCTGTTACATTGCATCTCACGTGCCCAGAGACGAACTATACAACAGTGAATGCAGGAACATCCAGTTCATCTTGGAATGTAAAGGACACTTCAAACAGCTTACGCTTTCATAGGCATAGTCAATATACAGTGTCAAGTCCGTGGGCACACATCAACATCTGATTCCAGCTTTGGGCATCTCTCCGATACCTGTTTTCAGTTGTACCACTTGTACCAGCTACAGTGCAGGTGTAAGTGCTGAGTGATGACGGCTGTGTATACATGCTAGAACATGTGTTTGCAATCAGGAGCAGCTGTAAAAATGGATTTTATGTACAGTAGACATTAATAACATTCTTAAGAATGTATTTCATGTAGGGAATTTTTTTTATTAATGACTTTATTATTGACAGGTGACTATAATTGAGTACTTTTTTTTCTGTGTGTTCTGCTGGGACTTTATATTCCACATAAGTATTGTACATATCCAGTAGTGTGTTGTGTCTCTCTCAATGCGGCAAGTTCTGTATATGCAGAGTGTACCTACACCTGTATTCAACAAGAGCCGTGTCTTCAGATCCATGTCTAGTAAGTGCCAGGATCATGCAAATCTGCATAGGTGCAAATGCATGTGGTCACTTTTATGGGCCTGCGTTCAGCGATTTCGCATACAATACGGTACACTACGCGAACTGGCGTAGTACTCACTGTGCATCAGGCCCGATACGTATATTGAATTTAACAGTGTGTTAACTAACAATGATACTACACAATGATTACACAAAACCATTTGACCCTCAAATGGTCTAACTGTGATTAGTCACAGGAATCTGAAAGTAAAGGCTGTTCAGTAGAACCAAGCTGTGGTTTTATTTGCTGTTTCAAGTGTGGTTCCACCGCTAACTCACCTTCTCTTTAGGTGTATTTAACTTTCATTTACTGCTAGCCATTCCATCGTGCTACACTTTCAAAATTATTGGTGTCACAAGACTTGTTTCTTGGGGACATACTGGACAGATGCAGCATGCAAAAGGAGTTTAATTTCTTTAGTGGAACAAGATTAATGATTCTTGGATTAGAACTAGTAAACGTGCATAAATAAAAGTAGTTGATATGACAATCACAAACAAAATAGCATTCATAGAGAAGAAAGACGTCAACCTGAATCCAACTGGCATCAAAAAATCTGAGGCTAATTCAAAACCCGGCAGGGATATAGGATGACTCATATCTATCAATTATTTATGTTTAAACAAAGGAAGAGAACCAGGTGTTACTTGTAATCATTAGATAAACAATCAAATAAAAGTTATCTGCTTAACCCCTCAATGCTAATAGGTCTGCAATATGAAACACTAAGCAGTTGTCTAGCACCAGTCTGTAACGGACAACACCCAGAAGAGACCTTGGTAATCTCAATGTAAGAATTGCCTTATGCTTTTCTCCTGGAATAATAAAAGCTATACAGGATTCACATATACAATTGATGTGATTTGTTGGTTTATTGTACTCCAACCTATGATATTGCATTTTAGTATGAAAAGACATCTGCTTAAGGGGAAGATGATCATCATCACCATTTATTTATATAGCGCCACTGATTCTGCAGCGCTGTACAGAGAACTCATTCACATCAGTCCGTGTCCCACTGGAACTTATAGTCTAAATTCCCTAATATACACACACACATAAAGAAAGACACTAGGGTCAATTTTGTTAGCAGACAATTAACCTACCAGTATGTTTTTGGAGTGTGGGAGGAAACTGGAGCACCCAGAGAAAACCCATGCAAACACGGAGAGAACATACAAACTCCACACAGATAAGGTGAGGGTCGGGAATTGAACACATAACCCCAGCGCTGTGAGGCAAAAGTGCTAACCCCTAAGCCACCGTGTTGCCCAATATAATAATGTGAGCAAGTTACTGACATAAGGTAGAATTGTAGTGAAAACTTTTCTTTTTTCACTCAAATACTGTAGTAGCTGGGGTTCAAATTATTTTAATATTTTTCTTTTTTAACTGCTAGAAAAATTTCTTTTTAAATGCCTCTTTTTTTAACTAAAATAAATGTTGCAGTAGGTGTGGACGATAGTCCTTTAAATATAATCACTGTACTATTCTGTATGTAATCAAACTTGACTTCTAAATGAGGCATTTAACTAATAATCTGTGAAGTGTGAAAATAAAAGAGCAAGTTCACCAACAAAATCTGAAAAATTATGTTGGCAAACTCTGTCAATAGTTCTCATTTATATTACTACTAACAGAGAGAAAGAAAGATGGGTGTGGTGTTAGATACAGCTATCAAATTCACAAATCAGTCACAATTGTAATAGATTTGTTCATTTGTTCAACTCTAGGTAGTATCTCTGGTTGTATCTAGTATCTGTTACAAATGTTAACATTGCTTATCTTTATTCACTGCACATATAAGATATAATTATTATTTTTCAGGTTCCTTTTGTATTAAAGCTTTATTAACAGAAGATAAAACATAATTTTACAATCATAAGAAAGCAAATGCAATATAGAATTTGGTTTACACAGACAAATGTTAATCATAGTTGCCTACTCTCCCGGAATGTCCGGGAGACTCCCGAATTTTTAGGAGTTCTCCTGGACTCCCGAGAGAGCAGGCAAAAATCCCGGATCCAGGTGTCCTCGCTGTTGAAGATGCCGGGGGGCGGGGCCAAATGCGCCATCGTGGCCTTGCCCCCTGCTGCGATTGGCTAAAATTGCTAAACTGATTGACAGGGGGTGGAGCCTAACGGCGCCACATGTGTGGCCAGCCCCTCGACGGGCCCCCTCCCGGACAGATGCCTCTAAAAGTAGGCTAGTATGATGTTAATTTATATATTCAAATACACAACAAAAAATGATTAAATCTTAGTGGAACAATCGGTCTCATTTACAATGCGCAAATTGCCCGATGTGGTGCCTCTTTTGATTTCTAAGAAAGTGCATTACTTTGGGGCAGCACTTGTGCCTCACAGCACTGGAGTCATGAGTTTGATTCCTGACCTGGTGCTGGGTTTCACTTTTAAAGAGAGTGTCTTCTTTATATTATTTAATAAACATGATGGTGATTGCTGTATATTGAAGCAGACACATGATTATACAGTATTTTAAGCTGCACATATCTTAAGATATTTGTATGATTGCATAGGAAAACCGAGGGGGGTTTCTTAGTGCCTGGAAAGCCCCCTCCGTCCTGGGGCACTGTATAATTGAGGTGGCTGGACCGTGCTCCTGCTTCACACAGCTCTGCTTGAAAAGGGAGAGCTGTGTGCACCGAACAGTAGTGCACGCATCATTGCCCATGTATATTATGGGGATGGGAAGATTTGGATAGCAGCCAAACACTGTCTAATATTATAGCCACGCCCCCATGCATGCTGGTCACGCCCACTGGTGGCGTGGTGTGGAAACCCCCCTCTATAAATCCTGTGTTTGCCCCTGAACTAATGACTTCATACAATTTATTTTCACGCTGAATTTCTGGACTTGTGAACATCAGAACCCCGGGGTTAGCATTTATTTCAGTGGATTGTTAATCAAGTGGAGCGTCACATGGACATTTGAACTAATGCCTCTCCATCTTCTCAGCGGCTTCCAGGTGGGACAAGTGTCTTCCATTTACATCTTACAGCACTTTTGCTGCAGCTAATTTCTGCATGTCACCGTTGTGCCGTTACTTATGTGTAATTGCTACTTTATTAGATATATTTTAGTTGTTTTTAGTACCAACATTACATATTAATTTATTTGATAATAAATATCATTAATCTGTGGATTCAGCGCTCTTCTATTTCCTTTTCATAGTTATCATTTGCAGATCCAGATATCTGCATTTAGGGAGCTGCGGTCCACTTATTTAATTGTCTGATTTTTAGCGCCTTAGAATTTTTATCTTGTTGCATAAAATGTTCCCTAGTGCCCCCCGACCATCCGCCCCCCTTTGCTGGAGAGGATGTCGGGAGACCAGTTCTTTTCTTCCCATATTGTTGTTGTGTTCGGTCCTGACGAGATTCTGATCTGGAGACTGGGATCATATTGCTACTTTAACCAGCACTAATATCCCCCCATTCTCTCCATACTCTTTTTCCTTTTCCACTCCCGGATCTCCTGAAATAATGGGCTTACTAGACATCAGTGTCGGACTGGGGCATGAAGGGCCCACCGAGGGACTGCAACGCTAAGGGCCCACCAGAGGGGGTGTGGCCAGCCATCATAGAGGCGAGACCAGACACTAAAGGGAGAGTGGTCAGCCCACGAAGGACAGCTAGCACCATAGTGTAGTATATAAAGAATGTAGTGTGCTCATCCTTCTCTTTTAAAATGACAGGCTGACTGCGCACTTAGTTACTAAACTGCTCATGCTCCTCTGGGCGGTTGGATTTCCGGAACTCCTACTCTCATCTGCCCTGCTCAAAGTGAAAAACACACTACCGTGCAGGTTCAGAGAGCCCAGACGCAACTCTCTGCACCTGTGTGGTAGTGTGTTTAACGGGAGTGTTTGGCAAAAACGGGGAGGGGGGAGAGGAGTTGCGCTCTACCCCTACTGTTGCAAGAGCAGCATTAACACAGGTTATCCCTCTCTACGAACTAATAATATACTGAAAGTTAAGCGCTCATTGACTTATGTATTATTCCAAGTGTAATGCTAATAATAAAATTTGTATTCTTTTATCTTGAACACAATTCGTATTTTTCTATATCTTGTATTAGGCTGTGAGCAAGAGGCTCGGTTCAAGTGGGATAACATTTAATGTTAGTTTTATCACAATTTATTGAATCCTGGTTAAAATACATAAAAATACATTAATATAGACAAATAAAATACTCCAATTAAACCACAGTATTTATATTATGAGGCATTGATTTCTATATACATACATATGGTATGGCATCAATTGAACATACATAAAAAATCAGACAAACCTAGGTATATAGACCTGGACTAGTCTAGCTACTGGGAGGCAAATGGCAGTGGGTATAAATGCTGCATTGATCCAGATATAACACAGTCACTGATATCTCAATAAAATAATGTTCATAGCATACAAGTCCAGTAGATGGGAATTGGTATTTCTTTAAGTCTCTGCTAGTGCAATATAAATATTCAGATCACTGTCCACATATATCACATGGTTATTGTTGCGATGCTTTCATATTTAACTTTGTTTACTTACGGTTTCCATATATATATAGAGATGGTGGCCGGGTATCCAGTGTGCTGAAATCAGAGGATGTTTCTCGTGGTCCGTGCTTGTTACTGTTGGAGAGGAAGGTGCCTGCGTTCCACTGTGGAACGCATCTGTCCCTTCCTGTTCTCGCGTATGTCCAAAAGATGAATTGTATGCAAGTCGGGAGTCAGTTGTTTTCTTAGCTCCTTCCTAACAATGGAGGGGACGTATATGTGGAGGGGCCTACCGGTGGATAGTCCTGCTGCCCTGCAGGCCAGTCCGAGCCTGCTAGACATATACTGAGCACAGCTACTTGTCTGATAGTTAGTTCTTGGAAAAGCTTCTCCTCTCCAACAATGGCTGAACTGAGTAAAAAGGTTTGGTATACTTATAAAAATGGAATTGATGATTAGTATCCTGAGGAACTTGTTGGCATCATTCTACAAAACTTGGAGTCCCTGGACTCAGCTCAACAATGCCCCTACATTCCTCTTCTAATGTCTTCTTCTAATCACAGGAAACTTACAACTCCCTCCTGGATCTGCTTAGCCTGAGAGGTTCCCCATCACCCCTTTCCTAAAACAAAACCCAAACATCCCACCACCTACTCCCTAGCTTCATTACAGTCTCATATACGCTGTAAAGCTATATCAAACTCTGTTTCATTTTAATGATCTCACTCATGTGCGAAGGATGTAAACTTATTTTTTTTTGAATGTTTGTACCCTTTTCAACTTGATGCTGTTAAGAAACTGTTAATTAAAAAATAAATTAATGAGTGTGAGTGATAATAATTGGGGGTTTTTTAGTCAGACCAGGTGGCTGTTTTAATTAACCCTTTCACGCCTATATGCTGGGTGGGTCTTATCATGACATCTTATCAAGATCTGCATCTCACATCCCCACTCATAACATGCTCCCAATCCTGGTTGCAGGTCTTTTTTTGGGCTGCACCCACTTTGTGGAATTTACTCACTCATACAATAAGAATTTCCTCTAGTCTTCAAACCTTCAAGCGTTCTCTGAAAACCCACCCTCAGGCTAGCTTATAAAATTCCTCAACCACCCTCTTAATCTTCCTAGGTTACCCTATTACCACCCTCTACACAGCTAACACAAGATAGCAACCCTCTGACCAACATTGCTGTGTGACTGATCATACAGCCTACTAAGCACTTTTTTTCTTTGCATTCTAGCTGCACCAATGTGCAATATGTAGAACTTAACCTCATGCATCAAACTCTCATTGTCCAATAGAGTGTAAGATGGAGAGCATGGCCTTCTTACCTCCCTGTCTGTCTGTATTACCTAGTATTGTTCTATTATTGTGGTTGTTCCCAATTGTAAAGCGCTATGGAATTTGCTGGTGCTATCTAAATGCATGATAATGATGAAGATGTTGACTAGGCCCATTATTTCAAAAAGTTCTATTTGCCTACATCTCGCAAAACAAGGGGCATACTCATATCCCAGTTTTTGGAAAGCCCTTGTCAAAATGTTGTGCACAACCTTTTGTGGGTTTGGAAAAAACATGGTGCAGAATAATTACATCACTTCAAAACCCAGATTTCCAACTTCCAAGCTGGCTACGGCCAAGAATTGTGCTTTCCCAGAACCCCACACCTGAAATAGAATGGAATACAAATAGCCAAGATATAAACAAACAAATAATCTTAAACAGTGGATGAAGTGGACATTTAGAAGTGGCGGTATGAAATATGTAATGGGAATGTAAGTGAATAGAATTTGATAGTTTTATAATCAAGGCACAGGGGCAAACGCAAGATTTGTAAAGGGGGGTTTCCAAACCATGCCGCCATTGGGCGTGACCAGCATGCATGGGGGTGTGGTTATAATTTTAGACAGTGCTTGGCTGCTCTCCAACTCTTCCTATCCCCATCATAATATACATGGGCAATGCTGTGTGCACTACTGTTAGGTGCATGCAGCTCTCCCTTTTCAAGCAGAGCCGTGTGAAGCGGGGGCAGGGTCCAGCCATCTCAATTATACAGTGCCCCAGGCTTGGAGGGGGTTTCCAGGCACTAGGAACCCCCCCCCCCTTGGTTGACCTATGACGCAGTAGGAGAAGTGGCGGTATGGCATACCACCATATACACCACCACTGCGACCACTGATCTTACAAGGAACTTCTAAAAATATACATACTGTAAGATATAAAGTTAGGGACTCATTTAGAGGGAGGATCAAATCCTGCTTAAGTATGCAAGTTTACACCTGAACAAACCATAAGGGGTGTAAATGCAAGTTTTATTTTGCATGCAGGGAAAATACTGCCTGCTTTTATAGATAGCAATCAAATATTAGGCAGCTTTACTTTAATACAGCGATTTAGATCGGAGCATGGACGTATCCGCCAGCCAATTGTAAATCTATCTACATGTATTAAATCTGCCCCCCTACAACATGGTTTTGCGAAGGTGTAACATCGCACTTTCTAGCTGGTTTAACTCTTATTTCTTTATTGGGCCCTTAAAACGCCTGACACATATCTAACAGATGGCACCGGCAGTGTCCTGGGAAACTAACAACTGACAAAGGTGCTTATGTTTTGTGAATGTAGAAGTGCTATGGGCAGCAAAGTATCTGTTAGTCTCACTATTGGTATAAATAGCTCTGGTTACAAACCAGACTTTACATAAACTTGCCATGAACTCACACAACGACCTATTACATGGGCTGCAAATATGTGACAGGAATTACTTGATAAACAGCATCACTGGTAAAATGACATTTTACACATACCTATGACATAAGACTAAAGTTATTTTACAGGGGATATAATGAAGGCAACAGCTGATCTTTCCGACCATGTTTGTTTTACCGGCCTCCTTTATCAGAGGCGCCCAGACGTTTGTGAGATGGAATCTACTTTTATACAGTCTGTGTATGTTGATCTGTGTTATGAGCGTTTTGTCGCTATCCAATAACGATTGTCGAATCTCGATTTGTGTTTCCAACGCACAAATATTTATTCTCAAAAAGTAGCAGAATATATTCAAGCGAAATAATAATAAGTACAGACGCTCTGGATCCAGTGTACAGTCATTCAGGTCTGAAGTCTGTGGTCAAGGTGACTGAACACTACATGAGAGCTACTGCTTATATGCAGAGATACAGTGAAACAATGCAGGTGGTATAGCTTGCTTCTATTGGTCCAGGCATCAGGAGGGTCCAGGGGGTTACACATCATAGGCTGATTCAATCTAAGGAATCCAAAGCTGGGGGTCTCTCCAGGGGATGAGCTCTGTTCTTCCCACTAAACTGCTCTGTTCTTCCCGCCAAACTCCAATTACAATCAGTCTATTAGCATTTGACAGTTAATATCATATTAAAGGTTTATTCCCTGACATCAATAACTAGAGTATGCAATGTGCGATCTCTTCGCCGAATGCACCGAACAGCTGCTGATGTAAAGGGGATTACTATGATATTAGACATGACACATTTCTTTTAACCTGAACCATACGTATCACTAATAGGCATATAACTTATAATATTACACATAAACACTACTATATTTCGACATAAATAACTATGTGTTGCAACTACCATTAATGTGTACTATTTTACAAATGTGTGTGTTGGTGCGAATGTATACTAAAGTGTAAAAACTATTATTGCCACGTGTTGCGGCTGGATACTCCCTTCCACGCCGTAGCGTGCTCTACGCATAATTTCAGACAAGGACAATCAAGTTTGCTCGATATCAATTGAAATGACTTTATCCAATTTGCTGACTACGACATCTGTCAAGTCATTTATCCAGCCTAATCCCCCAATTCACGAATGTCCTGGTGTTATCGATTGTACGGAGTATATCTATCCTGAGGATCCATATACCCCATGTACCCCACCATCTCAAAATCTCCAGTACACCATACCTCTCAATAGTACCGATTTTGGAGAGACATTCCAATTTGTGTGCCACAAAAGGGGCAGGGCTTAATAAGAAAATGGGTGGCGTTTTTTAAATAGCTCATTTGTGGGCGTAGATTGGGCTAAGCTTATTTTGACCTGCTTTCGGGACTCTAAATGTTGGTGGGTATGTGTACATTCAACTATCATTCTTTGATACAGCAGATAGGCAATTATCACCAGACATATAATAGACAGGGAGAGATAATAATTGGTTATTATATAAATCAGTGAAACACCACTCATTTCAAACCACATATTGCAGAAGACCTCCCCCCATCACTGCAAACACATACTACAAAGAACGACACCCTCCCATTGAAGACAGTATATTAAGATTTCTTCTCCTCCGATGCAATACACATTTTGCAGAGGAACATACTACCCCCAACTAGATAGAGCATATTGCAGAGAAATATCTTCCTCCCATTGCAAACCACAAACCACAGAAAAAGACACCTTCCCCTATTGTAAACCACATAATGCAGAGAAGTACATCATCCCCAATACAAACAGCAGTTTGTAATGGGAGTGATTATTGTAGAGTAGTATATTCCTACATTGCAAACTGTATGTCGCAGAGTAAAAATCTTCCTAATTGTAAACCATACTTGGCCAATCTCCTGGAGTGTCCGGGAGACTCCTGAATTCCGGGTAGGTCTCCCAGACTCCCGGGAAAGCAGGTCATTGTCCCGCATCCTGATCACTTCCTAGTGAATTTGGAAGTATGGGAGCCTCCATGACGCGATTCGCCGCAAATCACGTCATTTTCGCCAAAACCGCCCCCATGACAAAAGGCCGCGCGTCGCAGGCCCAAAATGATGGAATTCATCTCGCCCCGGCACCCTTCCTTCCTCACCCTGGAACATTAAAAAGTATGTGTGTTGTAAATCCTATTGCAGACATACCCCAAACTGCCAGACACCTATTGCACTGAGGCCCCCTGTTTGTCAGTGTTATGTTTTCACTGCTTAACCCCCCCCCCCCCAACGCTGCCATCCTCCTTTTGCACAGAAACTCGCCCAACTGTCAGCACTTTTTGCAAAGACCTACAAATTTAAGAGCTGCAAACAAATAGCAATGTACAAATCCAATCACTAGTAATTGATTATGTAGCTGGCATATGATAGTTTAGGTTACCTGTACTAAGGTCAAATATTCCCTTGTGCGAAAAAAGCTTCAGGGTAATTTGAGAACCTGTGTTAAGGTCTCCACCCAAATAGAAGCTGCACACAATTATATAACCTTGAACCCTGCGCTGAATATTTAATCAATAGCTGTGGCAGAAAACACAGCAATGCAACAAGGAAGCAATGGCAATAATAAAAATATTTAATAAAATTATACAAATGAAACCCATAAAAACAGCAGTTAGATTTCACTAATAAATTTGCTTCATTCAATTGGACTTTGGATTGTACCAGCGATGCCCACCTGATAGTAAGATGCAATATGCAGTCTATGTATTGTTAGCTGGGAAAAGTTTCCCCAAAGATAATAAATACACTTTCTGGATATAGCATTCACTTTACAGATAAAGTCCCATAGGAAAATACTGGTTTGTAGTACTGTGGTGCCAGAAAAGAGCCAAAATGGAATGATTAGCTGGCAAGCACCCACCGGCACTGGTAAACCTCCATGTGATCCACAATTGTCATGTAAATATTATCACAGTACCTTTTCTCGGTAGTCACCTTTCGATTAGCAGCTTCTGCTAGTCTATTCTCTTTAGTATATAGTGTGTTCAATAAGAGTTTTTGCATAAAGGCTTTTCTTTAGAGTATCCAGATCTGGTCATACAGCTAAAGTGATGCAGGTGAAGCAAACCATGTTCACTGAAGCATTTCATCTCGCTGAGAACCTTTTTCAAAGAGTACCTGTTGCTAGGACACCTAACACCCAACTACTGCCAGCCACTTTGCTGCAGAGACCACCCACTCGCCAGCACATGTAGTTGGGTTGATTGGCATGTATTCTTAGAATATGGAAATTTATGTCCATCTGGCTCAGATAGTCGGAATTCAATCTTGAGTTGAGAGTATGAGGTGTTTCATAGACAAATAAAAGTCCATCCTTTTAAGACATTCAGTGATAGATGTGGGTTGTCAGGTCTCCAGATCTCCAGTGAACAAGTATTACAGCCTTCACAGTATTATAGAGGTGAATTGTTTGTAAACTGAGACTGGAATTTTGGTGTGCAGTAAAAGCCAAAAAAACCAGGCTCAGATGGTATCCCAAACGTTAAAATTTTACAGAAAATCTGAAAACCCTTTTGCCAAAAGGGTACTATATGAACACATGCAAACCAAACGTGCATCAGGGTTCCCTTAGCTGCATTACATCTCCAACAAGAGAATAGAAATGTAATGAGTATAGTAGGACATCTGTACCAGTTAGACTGGGTACACATGACAGGGTGTTCAGCTGAATGGGCCCAGCTCCAGCTACAGACTGATTTCTCTGTTAAACATCGAGATACAACTTTTTCTCAAATTAATTGAAAATCGCATCAAGGACTTTCTTTTTGAATTGATTCTTATCGACCAAGTGGGGTTTGTCCCAGGTAAAGTAGCTTGAAAAAAAACTAAATTATAGACATAGGCTATAAAGCAGAGCTTTATACATGGGAGCCTCATCTCACTAGGAGGCTCCCATGAAGTGGGTAACAATAAATTAATAAATATATAAATAAATGTAAATAAATAAATCAATATAAATTAAAAAATTATATATATATATATATATATATATATATATACATACACTTTTTTCTTTTTTTTTTAAATACTGGTGGCTTGCCCACCAATTCCTACTTTCGGAATAACTATAATTTGAATTTCCAGGGTTTGCTGTGAGAAGAGAGAAGTGTGGTAGGTTAAATGGCTGCTATCAAAATTGACCCTAGCCTCTATCTGTCTGTGTGTGTGTGTTAGGGAATTTGGACTGTAAGCTCCAATGGGGCAGGGACTGATGTGAGTGAGTTCTCTGTACAGCGCTGAGGAATCAGTGGCGCTATATAAATAAATGATGATGATGATGGATTCAAGATAGTTTTCAACCTGTTTTTTTTTTAGATTATATCCCATTGATAGTGTATCAGTAGACAGGTTAAATAGTGTGGAGTAATATGCAGAGAAGGAACTTACAATTTTATCAGTTGTAATATGGACTTCTTCATTATCATCTTTCATTGAAGAGATTTTTATAACCCTTTCCAACTTTATGAAAGTCAACAATTCTTAATCTTAATTCTTCTGAACACTCATTTGTTGGAGGCATGATTCACACCAGGCAATGCTTCCTGTGAATAGCAAACTCCAAATTTCTGAGTGTTCTTTATAGGGCAGGACAACACCTCAAATCTCGTCTCATTGATCGGACTTGATAGGTTAGCTAACTCCTGACTCCAATTAGCTTTTTTCTTAGAAGTCATTAGCCTAGGGGTTCACATACTTTGCGTTGAATGTTAAAAAGATGTATTCAATATGGACAAGAAAAGTACTGTGTTATTAGTTTAAGCAGACTGTGTTTGTCTGTTCTTGTGGCATAGAGGAAGAGATGTTATTAACAGATTTCACTTTACATGGAAGACATTGATCTCTGTGTCTAGTCTTATCTGTCACAACAAACAGTTAGCACATGAAGGTATCCCTTAACTTCCATTAGATAACTCCTGACCAATTTAAGAAGGTTTGGAAGGTGCCATAAAATAACTAGGGATGCTCTAGTTACCCGAACTTAGCAGATCCGAGCACTTTCGCGTTTTATCAGATTTGAAAATGAAGCAAAACGTCATTGTTACGTAGTCGGATATCGGATCTCGCGATTTTTGGATTCCTTTATAAGATCCAACGTAACGGTGGGTGGGAGGGAGGGCGGACCCCCATTTTTCTTTTCTGCCACTGCTGTGTGCCAATGTGTCCTAGATGTGGTAGGAACTGCCGTGTGTTTGTGTCATTGCTCTGTCGCTTACCATCCAGCCAGGTCGCTGCTGTATTTGTCCGAAAGTGTATGAAAACAATATTGTGATCTGTGAGGTGGTCAAAATTGGCTGCAAATGACTTGAAATTAGTGTTATTGAGGTTAATAATAATGTAGGAACAAAAAAAGAGCAAAATTATGTGATTTTAGCATATTTTAGGATTTTTCTAAAAAATCCAAAACCAAAACCAAAACACAAAGCTGATCCAGATCCAAAACCAAAACCAGTTCACGGGGGTCAGTGAGCATCTCTAAAAATAACACAACCTGGTGATGTAGCAAAAGTCATTTTATTAATATTTAGCCGTCTCATTGAAACAAGGGCAAAGTTCAGGTAGAGTTTTCTGATAATCCCTAGGTACAATATGTCAATGGCTAAATCCTACTCAGAAATCTGTCTAGATATTAATAAATAAAAAAAACACTTTTTTTATTGTCACATATATTTATTAACTTTGAATAAGTTGATTTTTAGAAAAGTAAACTATTCTAAACAATATGGAGCCAGCCAAGGGTTGACCGAGCTAAGACGACTAATGTATAAATGAGGGCTCCTACAGGTTCCTAGATTATTTTATTTCAGAATATGAGACTATGCTCTGAAAAGTGGTATGGCAGTGCTGTCTAAGTCTGAAGGGACTCCACTACTGTACTCTAAATGGAAATTTACAGAGCAAGCAGATGCTCCGGGGATTCCTGTCATCTCAGATATTTCACAGATTCTGAAACTGTTCTTGCTTGTTCGGTGTGTACAATTGTTGCTCATAAAATGTGTTTCCTGCCTGGCAACATGCAAATCATGGAACTGTTAAAAAAAAACAAGGTATTGTTCTCAAAGATTGCATTGCAAGTTTATCACTAGTTCCAAAGCCAGTATTATTCTGTAGGATGAGAACCTTGCAATTACAAATATAGAGGTTAAGGTGTCAAAATTACTCTTTTAGTTTAGTCACTAATTGCTACCCTAGAAATCTGGAAATTAGGTGTTGCATTTTTAGGGAGTTCATTTATTTTAAAGAGGACTTGTCAAATGGTTTCATTAATTTCTAATTCAGTACAGGTAAATGTTAAGCAAAATGTTTTCCACCATATTAATAAAATGTAATATTTACTTACACTTCCTGAAGTCTATTTAAATACAATAGACTACTGTTTCAGCATTATTAGGACTCATCAGTACAAGATATTGATTATGGTTGCTAAGAATAAGGGGAATATTTATTATAGGGAAAAATTAATTGAAAATAGGAGTTTTCGGTAGATTTAGGGCTTCTCCCTATTTACCAAAGACCCCCTTCTCCTTGGGGCCTTCTGGTTTTAAAGCAGCAATGGGCGGACTTTAAAACCGGCAATTTCACTCTGCCCATTAGAATTTATGTCATTTCTTTCTGGAGACATTTCTGAAAGTCGCATTTTACATGTGATGGTAATTGAGCCTGGGGGAAATATTGCATATCTGTTATATGGTAAGTCTATAGTTAGTGGTTGTCGACCTTATAGTCATCGCTATTATTACGTCGCTCTAAGGTGTGTTAGCATTCTGGCAGGCGATAAAACAACTACCGCTGCCCACTGGTCTCTTATTGTTATCCGCATCTCAGTATTGAATTTAATTTCAATTTAAACAAAGCAGTTTCCTTGAATCAGAATGGTTTGATTAAAAAAAAAAAAAAATTAAATACATTATTTTTTTTAAAAAAAAATTATTTTTTTTTACCAAACTGGAATTGGATGCACAAGTTTGAGCTTCCATTTCCAGTGCACATGCGCGAGCTAGCAAGTTGGCTCAGGCGTGTGCAGATGTACCGAAGACTGGCTGGCGAAGCGGTAAGAGCCCTTCTACCACTGCCAACCAGTATCGCTTGTAAGCTATTAAATTGGGTGAAAGAAGATTTTTCTATTACTGCAAATGCTAAAAGAATATTCCATATAGCCGAGTCTTGTTAAATAGACCCGTAAGACTTTGAGACCACCTAGAGCACCTGTTGTCCCTACAAGGCAAAATGATCTAAGCGGGAATGAGGAAAAGGTGCTTCCAAGTAGGACTTCTCAGATGTATGTAAGGGCATCAGAGCTTATTGAGGGGTAACACTTAAGCCATGCAGCCTTTTTATGCTACAACCATATCATACAGACATGTTTATGTGTGCAGTCACAATTTGACATCTTAGCCTTGAGTTCTGGGCCTGTTCTAAATGTGGATAACATTAGGTTCATAGTGCAGGATCAGCAACACAGTAAATCAGGAGAAGTCAGGATTGTCAAGTTCAGTTAATAACACTGCCTGACAGTGGATTAACATAGAACCGGTTTGCAGAGCACACTCCTTTCTCCAGGATTGGAAACTTTATACTGAACCTGCTAGGCCATAAAAAGGTCATAGGCTGAATCTGTGTGAGGAAGGGGTGGACTCATCAAATGCTTCTGGTTGAAGTTATCCCCTTCCTCGCCTGTGTCAGATCTCCGCCGTGCTACATGCTTCCCCCCATTAGAGGGTGGTTTTGCACAGCCAAGATAGAAGTCTTTGAGGTCAAGGCACTCGGGCCTAGGACAAACCTCAAAAGAGAAAGATTGGATGGCATGATCGGTGACAACCACAAAATATACCTTTCCAAGGTAGTGACAGAGCTCCAACTGTCTATTTTAGACCTAAGCTTACCTTCTCCACTGCAGTGTATCCTGGGTCTGGGGATGATAAGTTAACATCCTATCAAGCAGATCTTCATTAGCTTCAGGACCACTTCCATTAGCTGAGACACCAAGTTTGCGCTTTGGTCTGTGAGGACAAAGAATATGAAACGGGTTCTGCTCTTTTCCAAGCTTCAATTACAAGAGGAGGTGCTCTAGACTCGCACCATGGGGGTCCTCCACCTAACAAACAAATAACAAGCTCCCAAAAATGGTAGATTACCAGGCAACATCTCCAGGCAGGCATTATTTCAAAAGCTCATCAGAGTCAGTTTATTGAGTGACAGGTGGAAGTCTTGGCACACAACATTTTGGAGGGCTCTTCTCCCCTTCTTCGGGTACAAGGAGTTAAACATAGAATCATGTAGGGGGTTATACACCCATTTAAACAATTATGCCATGATTGATATTATTACAGACAACTGGGCAAGCAAATAAAAATAAATGTGCTTGAAGCAGTGTATAACAGTGTAAATAAGATAATGTTCCCTATACAAATATCCTACATATTAAAACAATCACTACATGTTAAAACATTGTTACTGAAGTATACACAATATGAATACAATATTTAGTCTAATCATTTAGCTTAACCAATTTCTCACGTGATAAATGAGTTCAATTTCCAAAACACACTCTATTGGGCATATTAAATTGTTGGCTTTACTCCCTAAAGTAACGCGGCGCGCGCCCTATTACCATCATTACGGTAATAGTGCGGGTAAATAAAATAGTGTGGGTTATTACGGTACATTTCACGCTGAATTTCAGCTCGCGGCTCAGGGAGCTGTGAGCTGAAATGCGGCTTAGTATTACCGTAATAACGGTAATACTTTATCCGTGGCGGGAAACGGCAACAATTGAATATGCCCCTATGCGTTCAGATGTGAGCTTTTATTGTAGATACGCATATGCCTATACTGCAGTCTGTTCAGTGTGTCTACGTACAGTAAGTACAGTTTAAGCAGAGAGTACTTATGCCCAGAATCAAATAGAAATGTATCTTGAGTTATGCTTGGAATTGAATACAGTTGGAACTATGCACGAGCCTCCACAAACACTATTAATCTTCTCCACCTCAGTAGATTACAAACATTTACAGTTTGCTGTTGGAAGATTATCCAGAGAAGGAAAGCCAGGGCCGGCTTCTAAAGCAATGTCTCCCCATTTGTAGGTGCACCTACCACGTACATACCTACAGGAAAAAGTGACACTCCCCTCTGTGAGTCTAGCCACACACCCTATGGCAATAACTACCCCCTCCACTTTGATAGACAGGGTCCCTTAATGGATATCACACATGTCACATTTGCAAAGGCCGGGCCATGTCTCAATAGTCCCAAATTTGGGTCTGTCCAGATTTGTGGACCCCAAAATGGGTGTGACCTATTGAAAAGTAAGCACAGGTTCAAGAAAAGTAGCCGTGGTAGATTGAAGCATTGATTATGCAGACTGTGGGTGAGCTTATGATCACCCTTTTGCTCTTTAAACTCTGGGAGTTATGACAATGCCATTGAACATTCACTAAACTTTACTTATGCCAAATTAATCCCACTCCATGCACTCACCTAAAACTACTCTCAACTGTCAAACTGTTAGGCTGGGTACACACTACAGTGTTTTCAGACGATTATTGGCCCAATAACATGATAAATGACCGTTCGGCCCCGATATTGCATTAGTGTGTACACTCCAACGTTGAACGATTATCGTTCCAAAGCACATTGTATCGTTTCATTTGATTTTTTAGACCAGAATAAAAAATCTCGTTCAACGATGGAACGATGTTGTTCCAAATCTGCAGTGTGTATGCACTGGCGACCAGCAGTGCAGGCAGATCTTCGTAGAGTTAACAGAGTCACAGAGGTAAATGTATTAAGGAGCAATTTTTGCAAATTGCCTATATTCGGCGACTTTGACAGCTAAATTTAAAACAGCAATGTGTTTAAAGGCAAATTTGCAAAAAATCGCTCCTTAATACATTTACCCCACAATCTTTTCAGCCGATGGTTATGACAGGTGAAAAGCACAGATCTGAAGGTAAATCGTGTAAAACTTGTGTGTATACATGAATGGGCATGCAAATCAGGACTGTTTTGTTTTTTTTTAATCATTGATAAAATCGTTAAGGATATTGCACCGGGATAAACCCAGCCTCACTTTGCTAGCGTGTTATAAATCAAATCCTACAAATGCCGAACACAAATAGCAATTGTTCACTGTACTGTAACTAGCCTTGTACTGTGTAAATGCTACAATGTTTCATAAGAACATTTTGTACAAAATCTAAAGTTCCCTTTAGCTGAGATAATGACAATGCATTTTGTTCTTATTGGTGTTGCTGAAGACTTTTACATAGCACTCAATAGGGATGAACATATTGACTGCCAACAGAAACAGTGGATCAATAATATCTCACCTCCCACGTGGTTCAGATACCTGATCCATCCCAATATTCCCCCTCTCTACTGCCACTACAAATGGGTTCTGCTCCTGCAAGTAGTGTTTGCTGCTTGAATGTAGATAATGGCAGGAAGAGATTCCAGCAATGCATCCTGTGTATTTTAATACATCTCCCTGTGCAATGCACAGTAGTTTACAAGGCAGTGTGCTGCTGAAGGCTTCGTTACTTTAGAATACTCAAGTGATGCTAATATCTGTGTATGATGTGATCAATTTAGTGTTCATTAAAGACATTTGTGTATTCTAAGGAATAATGCACCCTATACTGTAAATGAATATTATAAGCTGCAAAGCCAAAAATAGGGTCTGTTATGAAGCTGTAAAAGTCTAACCCACAGTAAATCACATTTTTCTACACATGCATTTTGCTGACCACTGTGGACCTGATTCATTAAGGAAAGTAAAGCCCAAAAAAAAAGTAACTTTGCACCTTAGCAAAACCATGTTGCATTGGAGAGAGAGGGAAATTTAAAATGTGGGGACAGATTTACAGTTGGGGTAGGGCATGTCCTAGATCAACTTTAAATCTCATCGTAAAAATAAAGCTATTGAATATTTGTGTGCTACATGAAAAAGCAGCCTGTATTTTCCTTATGTGCAAAATAATAATCTCATTTTCACCCCTTGCATTGTAACATGGTTTTGCCAAGGTTCAAAGATACTAATTTTTTTGCTTTACTTTCCTTAATGAATCAGGCCCTGTGTGCACATATAGCTGCACACCCAGCTTTCACCGTGTACAACCATTAGTGTGATTGTGTACGAAGATGGGCATGCTCACTGTTGAAAATATTGAAACGTCCTTTCAAAGTCTTACCTTATTTTACTTTTGGAACATACCCTTATTTAATTAGAATTTTTGCATTTTTATCCCTGTCATACTACTCGCCTAAAATTCATTTAGGACTTTAAGGGGCCTATATATCAAGCACTAATCCCCTGTTAAATCCCCAAAAATGTAAACGTTAAAATGCCATTCATCATCAGTGCATTTGTTCTCTTTTTACAGAGCAGTCCCCCTAAACAGTGTATGGGGAGTACTCATTAAAGCGAATCATCATTGTCTGATGCTGAAATTTTGTCTGATGCTGAAGCTGGCGTAAATTTTCAGAATTGAAAAGTTTCTCAGCTGTCAGTTCTGCTCCGAAGAGCAGAGCTGGACAGCGCATGTGTGGAGGGATCACACTCAGAACTGCACTGCTCTCATCTCCTCAATATACACAAGGCTACTCTGTGCGCGTGCCCGAGCTTTCTGGTCGGCGCATGCGCACAGGGATTCAAAGGAGGAATGAAGAAGGCACGAAGAAGGCAGACACGATCGGATTACAAAGAGACAATGCTAAGTTTTTTTCCTTCACAGGAACAGCAGTTTATAGAAACTGCTGTTCCTGTGTATAATTTTTGATGAATGTGAAAAATAGTTCAATCCTTATCAATGCGATAAGGATTGAAAACTATCTTTCATTTTTTGCGGTGCTTCTTAAAAATGTCCCTAAATAAGCAATGAGACTAAGGGATATATTTATTACACTGTGGGATTAAAAAAGTGGAGATGTTGCCTATAGCAACCAATCAGATTGTAGTTATCATTTATATACATTCTACAAAATGACAGATAGAATCAGATTGGTTGCTATAGCTATTTCTTCACTTTTTTCAAACCCGCAGTTTAGTGAATATAGCCTTAAGAGAGATGTCAGTGGTAATTTTATTACATGTTACATTTATAAAGTGTGCTGGGATAGTCCCAAAGACACAAATTAACATTTTTATTAGTTTTGTGAAAACTATAAACTACATATTTTCATGTTATTCTACGAGTTCTTAACAACAATTTACTTAATTCATATACAATATTAAAGTAACTTTTATTGAATATTTATAATTCTACCTATAGTACAAAGAATGTTTCAGCTAACAAACTTGGGGATTCCAGAACTCACCACCTCCAGTGCTCCAACACTCCTTTTTCCCCTTTGTTGGGTGAGGGTTGAAGCAGCGTTATCCTCTCCGCTCAACAAACTGGCCATTGGACAGTTTAAGGATGACAATATGTATTAACCAATCAGTTTCTAGCTTTCAGGTTGACTATGTGCAAGTGCATCAACCAACCAGATTCTAGCTATCATTTTCTAGCCTGAACTAGACAAATAATAGCTAAAATCTGATTGGTTGCTATGGGCCATGCCTCTATTTTTCCTCTATAGATGTTTTGATAAATCTACCCCTACATCTAAAATATAAAAAGCTTCTTATAACACATCTATCAGTAATACTGGCCATGTACAGGGCCTGACTTAAAATAAATGAGTCTGTACAATTATGTTTCTGCTGTCCTATTATGAGTCGAAGTTTTGATGTGCCTATCATCTTTGGCATCTTAAATATGTGTCTAAGTCAAAACTGAATACATCTCTAGTCTCTAAGCGGCAGCGTAGACTTGCATCTCCAGTCCCTACTGTACTGAACTTAGACTTGAACGTCTCTTCCTCGCCTCCCCAAACGTAAGTAAATATTGTGTGGACAAAACTGCACAATAAAGTACTGGCCTCACCACATTATTTTATTGCTAGCTAGCAGTTGTGATACTGACGTACAGCAGTGATTGGGAACACAGCATGATCATTGCACATTTATATATTTCTTCAGTGTCTTACTGTCAAACCATGCGGTGCGAATTTTGGACTTGTGTGTTTGAAGCGTAAAGATACCTGCGATCCATCGCCCCTTTCTGTGTACTCTGAACTGTCACCCTCTCCCTGCCTTACAGTTTATAGTCATTCATTGTTCCTATGAGTTGGTTAACATATGCTATTGTGTGCCCTGCCTATTTAGGTTAATTGTTCTATAAATTAGACAAGTTATTCTTAAATGTCACCAGATGGAGTGTTTAATCAGGGATAACAGAGAATAATAGGTCTGGGTTAAACAATTAGCATATGCAGATACTATCAACCTTTTCATGTTTAGCCAACAAGGTCATTGTTATACAGTACCCTGGATTAGACTCCTAGGCACTATCTCCACAGAGACCCAAAGGGGAGGACACTCAGTGTTAAATCTTATCATTTTCCCACCTATTACAATCTGGCTACCTCACCTAATCCGCTCACTATTAGCCCCACCACTGTGAGAATATTGAAGGGGAGATAACCTGTGCTTTTTGACTGTTTGGTGTGTTTGTGGAATAGTGAATAGGAACTGTGTCAGGTCCCATGTAAATGCTGTGCCTGCAAGGAATCGTATCTGTCTGGTGATTGTATATCCTCATGTCTGTATAGACACATAGAATTTGATGGCAGATAAGAACCACTTGGCCCATCTAGTCTGCCCATAGTTTAACCTATGGTAACCTCAAAACCTATTTGATCCTTTATTCTTTGTAAGGATATCCTTATGTCTATCCCAAGTATGTTTAAATTACTTTACTGTATTAGTCTCTACCACATCTGATGGGAGACTATTCTACTTATTCACTACCCTTTCTGTGATGTAGTTTTCCCTCAGATTTCTTCTGAACCTACTTCCCTCCAGTCTCCGTATATGTCCTCGCTTTATAATACTTCTCTTACTTAGAAGAATGTTTCCTTCCTGTACCTTGTTAAAACCCATAATATATGTGAAAGCTTCTATCATGTCCCCCTTTCCCTTCTCTGCTCCACACTATACATATTAAGATCTTTTAGGGGTATATTCACTAAACGGCGGGTTTGAAAAAGTGGAGATGTCGCCTATGGCAACCAATGAGATTCTAGCTGTCATTTTGTAGAATGCACTAAATAAATGAAATCTAGAATCTGATTGGTTGCCATAGGCAACATCTCCACTTTTTCAAACCCGCCGTTTAGTAAATCTAGCCCTTAGTCTTTCCGGGTAAGGTTTGTGCTGTAGGCCATGCACCATTTTAGTTGCCCTTCTTTGTACAGTCTCTAATGTATATATATCCTTCTGGAGATATGGCCTCCAGAACTGGACACGTATTGTGTTGCCATCTAAGGAATAAACTGATAAATAAATCTGCTTAGGTGATTTCAAAGAATATAAGTGGTGCAGTGCTCACATTTACACAAGGAGAAAATAAAATAATTGAACATAACTGCCAGAAAGGTAAGTAACACTAGCACAGGTCTTGTGTGAGATGATTCACACATCTAGGTGTTCTGTGCCGTCCCTGACAGTCCTGCATTACATCATATGGAGGAGTGCCAGCGCGTGTGCCAGATGACCGTACACACAGGCTGGCAGTTGTCATCCGCTGACTGCATTTGTGATGTGCCCAAAAAGAATCTGATTATTTCTACACTGATCATTCCTAGGCATGCTGATTATTTTGGGGCTACACATGAGGTGATATCGGGACAGTTTTCCATTATTTGCGTTAACATAGCATAGTGTCTGCTCAGCATTGCTGCATTTCAACATTTACATGTTTGCTCTTATTTATATGTGTACTGTGCATTATAGGGAGAGTAACTGGGAAGCTATTATTTGAGAAATTGTGGAGAATGAAGCAACTAATGAAAACCTTAAACATTCCCCAGGTACTCAATACCCTGATAGCAGGGGCTGAACAGTGCCGGGCTCCATAGTTAAATTATGCAGGGGCCCGGTAATGTCACTCTAGTCTCGTGGGCACCCTGCTCTGCTCTCAGAATAGGGAGGCCCTCCTGAGCATGCGTGGTCCGGCACATGTACAGACTCAGGGGAGGCCTCAGGTGAGAACTGTTGATGACCTGGCATTGCCATGCCCAGCTCACCACCAGGCCCGGTAGCAGCTGCACCCAACTCCTGTGGATCCACTATTGTCTGCTTGTATCAGTGCTGATAGAAACAGGTCCTGACCAGCAGTAAGCACTAACATATTGTGTTATGCTCTGTTGGTTGACAGCTATTATAACATACCTCCTAATTGTCCCAATTTCAGAAGGACAGTCACGATTCTAGGGCTTTGTCCCGTTGACCCGCCCGGGACATGTTTCCTGCGGATGGGAATGTTGGGGGAAGGGAGGTATCTAATGGGCAACCTAGCTCATTACAGCACTGAACATACCTCTGGGTCCATGGCCACGCCCCCGTCACTATATAGCCACAACCTCTGTCCCGCTGGTGGGAACAGACATGTTGGGAAGTATCTTGTATTACATTTTATGCAGAGAAAAGGACAATTTTGGGGAACTTGAAATATCTGCAAGACACATTGGTATTTATAGGAGTGGGATCCATATAGGACTGACTGAGGGAGCAGGAGAAGGATATATGGGGAATGTGGGATAAGGGACCAGTAGATAGAGAAACGTGACAGGGGCTTGAGACTGCGCTTGTGTGATACTCCCTCAGACATCGTTATGGGTGATTGGCTACCTTGTCTTTGGGAATGAAGGCCTATTATAATTAACGTGAACTCATGGCATTGCAATGGGACAGTTTCAAAGAACTACAGCCCTTTTATAGCAGACCTGATAACAGCAACGCATTAAGGGTCTAGTGGGCCTGGAGCTGAAAATGATGCAGCATAATAGGCAGAGCCCCAACGTCTGCTTACCAGTATAGCATGCAGTACCCCTTCATCTGATGATCAGTAAACTAGGTAGAATCCTATCATATAGATAGTGTAACTTAGAAACATAGAATTTGACGGCAGATAAGACCCGCTTGGCCCATTTAGTCTGCCCATTGTTTTAGTAACCTATGGTAACCTCAAACCTTTTTTGGTCCCTTATTCTTTATAAGGATATTTTTATGTCTATCCCAAGCATGATTAAATTTCTCTACTGTATTAGCCTCTACCACATCATCATCATCATCATCATCATCACCATTTATTTATATAGCGCCACTGATTCCGCAGCACTGTACAGAGAACTCATTCACATCTGTCCCTGCCCCATTGGAGCTTACAGTCTAAATTCCCTAATATAGACACTCACACACACAGACAGACAGAGAGGGAGACAGGTAGACACTAGGGTCAATTTTAATTGCAGCCAATTAACCTACTAGTATGTTTTTGGAGTGTGGGAGGAAACCGGAGCACCCGGAGGAAACCCACGCAAACACAGGGAGAACATACAAACTCCTTACAGATAAGGCCATGGTCGGGAATTGAACTCATGACCCCAGTGCTGTGAGACAGAAGTGCTACCACTTCGCCACCGTGCTGCCCTACCACATCTGATGGGAGGCTATTCCACTTATCCACTACCCTTTCTGTGATGTAGTTTTTCCTCACATTTCCTCTGAACCTACTTCCCTCCAGTCTCAGTACATGTCCTCGTGTTCTAATATTTCTCTTCCTATGAAGAATGTTTCCCTCATGTATCTTGTTCAAACCCTTCATATATTTGAAAGTTTCTATTATGTCCCCCTTTTTCTTCTCTGCTCCAATCTATACATATTAAGTTTTTTTAGTCTTTCCGGGTAAGTTTTGTGCTGTAGGTTATGCTCCATTTTAGTTGCCCTTCTTTGTACAGTCTCTAATATATTTATATCCTTCTGGAGATATGGCCTCCAGAACTGAACACAGTATTCTAGATGAGGCCGTACCAATGACCTATACAGTGGCATTATTACTTCTTTCTTTCTGTTACTGATTCCTCTCCCTATGCAACCAAGCATCTGTACCATGTACCATGCAGGGACCCACAATGTGAGCACCAGTATAGCATGCAGAGTCCCAACAATGATGACCAGAGCTCACTCTAAAGCAATTTACTGCCATGCTTCTACATATATTCACTTCACAGTGATACCCATTGATATGGCACAAATAGATCTCTGTTGCCAGCCATATCTGATACAGTGATGCCAACCAGACATACCTAACCCATACCTGTCAGCCATATATTATTATATACCCACACTTCCGTTTTCCAGCCATGTATGCCACTAAGATATCCCCAATGACCGCCTTATAATGCACAGAAATACCCACCCCACATTTGCTAACCATATATTGCACAGAGACACCCATCAACAATAGCCAGCCCCCAGCCCCTTACTTGGTGACATAATCATCGTTCTGTTGCTTCAGAACTTTGTCGTTTCCAGGTTTATTGTAGCCCTGAATGACCCTGGAACCCCCCCCCCCCAGACAGTAGGTAGATGATATGGAGGCGCTGAGAAGCTGTTACAAGATTCCAGGTACATTCAAATTTCATAATTTTTGTGATAATGATAAAACAGGACTATGGTGTTATGATGTGACGTCTACTTTTGAGCAAATCTGAACCCACATTTTAACAAGCATATGGATTTGCAGGCATCTGCAGGGTTCATAAATTTGCACAGTCTGATGGGGGAGGTTTGGTAGATTGGGGGTGTTCTCTGTTTTGCACTGTAGTGGAAAATTGAGTCTTCATTTTGCAGGTCAGGATTATTTAGATGAGCTAGTGGTAGAGCATTTAATGAGGCATTCCCCATTTTATAACATTTTCCTACCTGCAAATGGATGAATTCTCTGACTGGTCAAATGTGTCTCAAACACACATAAGTGACAGGTGTATTAAAGACAGCTCCGATGTCCCCTTACTGTCATGATTAAAGATATACATGACACTAAACAGAGATGAAAAACTAGCGCTCCTTGATAAGGGTAATGTGTGTAACCAAATGAACAAAAACAAAAAAAGAAATCCCACGCTGGGCTGCACCAGACCTAATAAATAGATTCTATCTTTGATAAAGTCTGGGTTCAACAGACGAAACGGGTCAATTTTTTACACTGGGATTGCTGTTTCAGTTATCTGATATTGGACTCATTTTATATTTAAACTGGTGCCAGTTTTTTTTCCCTCCACGATTTATGTGATTTTATTGATGTAATTGGAACTTGCTACCAATGCTGAAATCAATACAGTTTTTTGCATGTGAAGACTTACTCACCTTTGCTAATACTAACGTCACTGATGGTGAGGAAACATACCTCTGTGCTTTTGGGTAATGTTCTCCGACGGTTGTGTACAGAGCACCCGGACGGAGTCATAAGCTGGGAACTGCAGCATTGGAACCACTGAGGCCAGTGCCGTAACTAGACATTTTAGTGCCCTGGGAGAGACAGGGCACCGGTGCCCCCATCTAAGTGGGAGTGACAATCGTCGAGCGGGCGTGGTCAGCCCACTGTGGGGGCGTGCTCAGTGTGTAACTAGTTTCTGAAAAATTATTTACCATAAGATGTCCAGGGACAGCACAGTATAGCTTCAGTGCATAGGTAGTATCTGGATACTGGAATGTTGGGGGCCCTATTTTGAAAAAGAAATTGGTGCATGAAATTTAGAAAACTAATAATTCACATCAACATTAAAATAATAGTATTCCTATTTAATAAATAAACCTATTTCCCTCCCTCTAAACAGCCCCAGCAAAAAATTACGTTTAATAATTATAACCATTTCACACAACCATCCCCGGAATTAAATAATTCATATTCACATCTAATAAATAGCCCTCCTCACCAAACTCAGCCCCACAGTTAATTGATAGCCCCAAACCACCCCAGCGTTAAATTAAAGTTGCCGTCACCTCACCTTAAATTAATTGACCCAACTATTAAATTAAAAAGCCCCATCAATAAATTAAATTAAACCACCAGCACCCCACAAATAAAATAGTACTGATTAAATAATTACCCCCACCTAAACGTTACCATTAAATAAATAGCTTACCTCCCACCCATGTACTAAGACACCCAACCTCCCTACTCTCATATCACACATTATATTAATGCAGCCCCCCTTCCTTCACACCTTATGGCAGCATACCCCCCTTCCCTCATAAAGCATAGCAGCATGCAGCACCCATCCCCTCCCTCCATAATAGCAGCATGCAGCACACATCCCCCCTCCATAATATCAGCATGCAGCACCCATCCCCTCCCTCCATAATAGCAGCATGCAGCACACATCCCCCCCTCCATAATATCAGCATGCAGCACACATCCCCCCCTCCATAATAGCAGCATGCAGCACACATCCCCCCTCCATAATAGCAGCATGCAGCACACTTCCCCCTCCATAATAGCAGCATGCAGCACACATCCCCCCCTCCATAATAGCAGCATGCAGCACACATTCCCCCCTCCATAATAGCAGCATGCAGCACACATTCCCCCCCTCCATAATATCAGCATGCAGCACACATCCCCCCTCCATAATAGCAGCATGCAGCACACTTCCCCCCTCCATAATAGCAGCATGCAGCACACATTCCCCCCTCCATAATAGCAGCATGCAGCACACTTCCCCCCTCCATAATATCAGCATGCAGCACACATCCCCCTCCATAATATCAGCATGCAGCACACACCCCCCCCCTCCATAATATCAGCATGCAGCACACATTCCCCCCTCCATAATAGCAGCATGCAGCACACATCCCCCCTCCATAATAGCAGCATGCAGCACACATCCCCCCCTCCATAATAGCAGCATGCAGCACACATTCCCCCCTCCATAATAGCAGCATGCAGCACACATTCCCCCCTCCATAATAGCAGCATGCAGCACACATCCCCCTCCATAATAGCAGCATGCAGCACACTTCCCCCCCTCCATAATATCAGCATGCAGCACACATCCCCCCTCCATAATAGCAGCATGCAGCACACATTCCCCCCTCCATAATAGCAGCATGCAGCACACATTCCCCCCTCCATAATAGCAGCATGCAGCACACATCCCCCCTCCATAATAGCAGCATGCAGCACACTTCCCCCCCCCTCCATAATAGCAGCATGCAGCACACATTCCCCCCTCCATAATAGCAGCATGCAGCACACTTCCCCCCCTCCATAATAGCAGCATGCAGCACACATCCCCCCCTCCATAATATCAGCATGCAGCACACATCCCCCCTCCATAATATCAGCATGCAGCACACATCCCCCCCTCCATAATAGCAGCATGCAGCACACATCCCCCCTCCATAATATCAGCATGCAGCACACATCCCCCCTCCATAATATCAGCATGCAGCACACATCCCCCCTCCATAATAGCAGCATGCAGCACACATTCCCCCCTCCATAATATCAGCATGCAGCACACATCCCCCTCCATAATATCAGCATGCAGCACACATCCCCCCTCCATAATAGCAGCATGCAGCACACATCCCCCCCTCCATAATAGCAGCATGCAGCACACATTCCCCCCTCCATAATAGCAGCATGCAGCACACATCCCCCCTCCATAGTAGCAGCATGCAGCACACATCCCCCCTCCATAATAGCAGCATGCAGCACACATTCCCCCCTCCATAATAGTTAGCTGTCAGTAAAAAGGCAGATAGCGACGGCACCTGCCTAGTTACGGCTCTGACTGAGGCAATTGTGAGTTATATAATTTATTTCCTATGCAAGTCCTTTGCCAGTGACATTCCATCAGGATCTGGACGTGGAATACCATTAATATACCAGCATTACTTTGATTGCTATATATCTTTTAACTTATGGGCCGATTTGGTGGATATCTTGGAGGGAATTTATTGTGATTATATCTTTATATGAACTACCATATATTTACTAGTTACATGGACATACTCATCAATTTAGTCCCTTTATAGACATCATTTGTGATTTTAATTTATACAACTTTTAGTTCCAGTGTTTTTTAAACGTTTGGTTTCAATTACCAATTTACGAGGTCTATATATTATATTAATTGAGACATTAAAAATATATTCTATAATATACTATTATCTGTGGTTTTATGTATCCTGTCAAGGTTTTCTTTGATTTTTCTAGTTAAGGCCACACCTATATATCACTATTCAGCGTTGCTTTTTCATTTTGGTAATGTGTGTAACAGTCAAGATTATTATAGCTAAGCCTGTCAGCGTTTGTGGATTGCAGCCAGGGCCGGATTAAGGGAATGGAGGCCCCTGGGCTAAGGGGGCCTCCATTCCCCCATGAGGGCCCCCCCCAGTGATCCGAGCCGCACCCAAGGCACTTACCTCTTTCTCCTGGCATTGCGGTCCTTCCCCGGCGCGCTGTTCGCTCTTTACTGAGGAGATCTCGTGAGAGTGAGACTCATGAGATCTCCTCAGCAAGGAGACTACAGCGCGCCGGGGAAGGACCGCAGTGAAAGTGCTCAGCAGAATTGAACGCGCCGGGGGCAACCCCGACCGATCAATAATGCTGCTGAGCACTTTTAAGGGCCCCTTGGATGCCCAGGGCCCCTGGGCTGTAGCCCAGTTAGCCCTAGGGTTAATCCGGCCCTGAGTGCAGCCTGGAGTTAGTAGACGTTCCAGGTTTCTCTAGAAAGATATCTTGAAATTATATACTCTGTTGCAGGTGGAACTCGGAAAAGCAGAAGACAATCTAGTGTGTACGAGTATTCTACTTATATTTTCTTATATAACGAATTGTGTTAAATTCAAACTCATCTACTTCTAGTGAGAACTAGGTCATTTGAGGCAGTTTATTTTGCAGTTTCCACCATTCTCTGAAGAATCCACAAATGTAGGAGCATCCCTGTTTATGAGGTTCATTCCCAAGACAATGGGTGTGCAGCTTGAAGTGGGCTATGCAGGCTATTAGGGGCACTTACGCAAAAAGAAAAGCATCTGCCTGTTTTGTGGTATGTGAGTAACCATTACAGCACTGATGGGAAACAGGCAGCCCTCCGAGGCTTCACCTGCGGCCCCCAGCTCCTTCCTGCTTCATTGTTATATGTGTTTGTTATAGCTTGTAACACTTGTTTTAACATATTACTTAGATTAAGGGTACCGGCAGTAATAAATTAGAATAATACACTTACATCTAACATGTAAGCTCTCATGAGCAGGGCCATCCCTCCTTGTGTTCACCTTCAACCATTAGACATTCTGTCCCGTGCTCTGCACCTCTAGGCCTACCTCCCCAGCAGAGTTTCTCAAACCCAGGCCTACTTCACAATGGTATTACTTACGCTCACCGTCTACTCCAGTGGTTTCCAAACTGCGTGCCGTGGGCAATCTCAAGGGGGTGCCGCGGCCTGTGCTAGTGGTAAGCAAGACGGGGGGCTACTTGGTTACTATTTTGGCTTAGGAGTGTCTTGAAAATTTTTTGGAGACCCTAATGGTCACTTAAACTGAGAAAAATTGGGATCCACTGGTCTACTCATTAGCTTGATCTGCAATATTATGTTATCTATTTGAACTCTTAATTTGTAGCCGACTGATCTTTGTATAAATATATATAGTGTTATTATACATTTTTCGGAGCCGTCTGTGTATTGTGTATTACTGTAAACGTCTACTCTGTTCACCCCCTATATATGGGTCCTTTTAAAGGTTAGAGAGACGCCTGTCACTGCATTACAGGTTGGTTTCTGTACTACAGCACATTCACACCTGTGACAAAGCAATTATATTTTATAATGACCATATCTCCCTGTCTTTTTGATGTTGGAATCAGACATCAACAACTTAATGTTTGCCTTTCATTGTATGTACTCTAACACATGTACACTTGACGCTATTATACACAAACCTTCAAAGAAGGGTGATTGTTCCCAAGCAAGACAACAATCACATAAAGTTGTTCTTCCACTGACATCCAGGCTATTTAATTGTTTTATTGCTAAGATCAGAGGAACTGTTTGTTGGAAATTTGTAGATTACATTCTATCATGCTGGATTATAAAACAATGTAATCAACATGCAGTTTCTCAACAAACATGTATTACAATTGCATTTGGAGGAATTTTTTGTTTCCAAAATGCATACTGGTAAATCTGATATATTACATTATATCACTTCACTGTAAGAACTTGAAGGAAAGGTATTGTCTTTCGTTATACACAGCAGATACTCGTTTAGATGTGCTTAGTTTTTTTTGTTGTTTAAAAGAAGCATTGCTGTACTGCGCACATGCAGCAAAAATATACATATATGCATTTTTGCGTTTCCTCGATTTGCGTCACCCTATTGTCGGAGAGGCAGAACAGGTGCATGCTGGGGCAGACAAATAACACAATTAGACCCCTCTGCAGATAAAGTCTTTTATGTGGCCTGGTATACCTTTGCGGAGCTAGAGTACAGCTGGAATGAGACGCAATGATTAGGATACCTATCAGCGCCACTTTCTAGCTGCTTCTGATTGGCCGATTGCTTACTGACCCTTCCAGCTGATCCTACTTAAATCATTAGCATTGTACTTATCATATATCAAGTAACAACTATCTATTCTCATTACTTGACATTTCCATTTGCAATACTACAAATGGGAAGAAGAAAAGAAGGCAGCAGGAAAGAAGATTCCCGTTTACATTTTTAAAGATGAACACAATGGATGTTTGTATTTAATTTAATTGGTATTTATGATTGTATTTAATTACATTATATATGGAAAATGCAGCTTTTATATCTATTAATAACTGTCCAAACAATATTATCTCTTATGTACATGGCACTTCATTATACTATTATATTGTGTACATTTATAGTGTGAATTTAGCATTTGCTGCTAACACTTTGGCGCTCAATTTGAAGGCAAATTGCGCTTCTGGCGTATAATACACTTTTTTACATCCGAAATAATTTTGAAACTAGTGTTTTGTGCCTTTGCCCAGAAGTAAAAAAGGGTATTAGACTCCAGAGATGCAATCTCTGCACAATTCAACATAATCCCGTGTGCCCGCCTCTAAATGAGCCTAATTATGTATATAATTCAACCCTGAATAGGATTCACAAACAATTTGACAATAGAGAGCAAACAAAAAGTAAATCACCCAAAAACATTTACAATAGTGAAAAAAGAAGGAAGAGGAGGTAATTAGTCTTTAAAACTGGAGGGAAGTTTTGTTTGATAAATAACAATACCACCACCTTCACCTATAGCTTAACCTTAATCTATGGTTCTAAAGCGGAGGTAAAAGTAGTTTTATTTCTTAAATAAATTTTACAATAACATTACTCATGAAAACTTTTGAATTGACTTTCTGCTCCTCCGCCCAGAGCAGAAAGGAGCATTCTTAGGTGGTGACCTTAGAATTTGTCCACCGAAAATAATAGAATGTGTATAAATATGTCACAATCCTAAAATTGTTGTAAAAACATTGGAGGCCGACATATTGTGAGCTGAACCAATATCATCATCATTTATTTATATAGCGCCACTAATTCCGCAGCGCTGTAGAGAGAACTCCCTCACATTAGTCCCTGCCCCATTGGAGCTTACAGTCTAAATTCCCTAACATACACACACAGACTATGGTCAATTTTATAGCAGCCAATTAACCTACCAGTATGTTTCAAACTCATGACCCTAGTGCTGTGAGGCAGAAGTGCTAACCACTGTGCTGCCCATATACATGAGGATATTGATCTATAAATGCACTTGGAAGCTGTACCTCAATGATAGTGGTCATTCCTCATAAATATTAGCCATGAAAGGCCTCGCTGGATTCTTATGCATATTGGTTCAGATACAAAAGTTGATTGCTTCTATTTTGTATAGGTAGCATGTGCTCAGGGGCTGGCTGTGCTGGGGTTCAGGGAGGCATCTGCCCCCCCAGGCTGGTTCCATGATGGGCTACCTTGGGCTGGATGACTGGACCACCTGCATTTTTTTCCTTTAAAATAGGATGCTGAGTGGAGTCTAGCCCCCAGGTTAAAACTTGTCAGCCCTCCCCTGCATGTGCCCTTTAAAGGGCGTGTTCAACCTTATGCTAGTTAGGAAAGACTCTTCCAATGCACCCCACATCATTGCAAGATTTCAGCCACTTGCTTCGTCTGTTGACAGCCTGGAGTGCGCTGTTGGTGCCGGTAGTAAGACCAGTCTATTTAGAAGCCATGTCTACTACCCCCCCCATCCCAGTTGTTGATGGTTCAGTCCAGCAGCACTGACAGTTCTCTCCTCTACTGACTTAACAGGGAACATTTTTATCATTACTTTAATCATTCTTACACAATTATATTTAAATGTAATTTAAAATAAGAGAAAATGTTACATCACGTGCCGTGTTATCATTTAGACAACTTCTACTTTTTTTTTACTATCGCTTTGATCACAAAAAAAACTTCTTTAGAAGAGCATTTTTAAAATAAAGTCTTTTTTAAATTTGAAAACTATTTGCCACTTTTTTTTTTATTTATAAAGGTGTCACTCTGTAGTGCTGTACAATGCTCTTCAAGTAGCTTACAATATCTTAACGGCATTGTATATATTTCTAAATGATCCACAACTTCCACTTTTATCTATTGTACATCAGATTCTCTCTGTTGGTAAAAACTTCTCATCTAGTCAAACATAAAAATGGAACTACTATTCACATCTCAAAGCCATTCACAGCTGACCTGAATTTGCAGATGTGGAATTGTCTTAGATAAAAGAATAGCAATGGAAGTCCATGGAAAATCTTATTGTAATATTTTTACAACACTTTCTCCATGCAATTTTTGCAACATATACCTTAGAAAAAGTCCCAATGTTGATACCTTGTTCATACCTTTGTCTCATCGCTTCTGTATCCCTGCTGGTTACCTACTGGCATTGCGTTAAATGCCAGTGACGCTGTAGTAATGACCATTTACTGTCCTGCTCTGATCCCTTTGCATTCAAGTAAATTGAGCAGTCAGCGTCGAAAAAACAGCATTGCAACGTTCCCAATCATAAGCACAAATGCTAGTGGGTATGTGCTCCATTCAGATGGCTATTTACATGCTTTCACCAGCATTATAAAAAAAAAACATGCATTTTGGCACTACTTGGTACGAGCCTTCAAATTGACAGTTTCTCAAAATCAGCAGAGGTCCGGATCCACACTGTTCACCTCCATGCAGAGAAGTGCTTCTTTCACTGTATTCTATGCAGTTCAATAGCCCAAGCCACACAAGTCAGCATGCAGTAACGCAAGCTACACCTTCATTTTCCTTTAAGCATCACTACTGCAGTATATCTGCTGAAGTATGCAGCAACTCTCTTGCAATATCTAGCTTTACAGTGACTTTCATTTTTAAAAATGGTATATTTTCTCCTGCCAAAGTAAATGATAGCTATATGCCTTCCCTGGTGATATGCGGAGGGGTAGTACTAATGATAATAGCACCAGCAAGTTGCCCAGTGTACGGCGACAAAACCCCATATTTCAAAAAGGTTAAATACATTATTCAGTGACATTCTACTGCAGCTCTGTTAGAAAGTAAAGTATTAGGTTCCAACCCCATTCCAACTGAGGTTCCCCAACAGCTTTAGGACTGTGCTGTAATGGCATCTGATACAATTCACAAAGTTGAGAATACAGTCATTTGAGTAACTGTGACATCACTCCTCTGCATGAGACACCCTATCCACACAGTATATTTTTGCAAACCAAGTCTGCCTAGCTGTAAGTCACTCTGTGCTGAGAAGTGTTGTCTTCCTAAAATGCAATGTGCTGCAGATGTATAAAAGAGCACATGTTGGACTTTTTTTTAGTTATGTACAAACACTCCAGTTATTTAATGTATATTATTCAGCTAAGTAACACACAGCCTTTTTCATACAGTCAAGTCCATAAATATTGGGACATCTACATCTCATATTTTGGGCTCTATACACCACCACAATGGATTTGAAATGAAACTAACAAGATGTGCTTTAACTGCAGACTTTCAGCTTTAATTTGAGGGAATTTACATCCAAATCAGGTGAACGGTGTAGGAATTACAACGGTTTCTATATCTGCCTCCCATTGTGGTGGTGTATAGAGCCCAAAATATGAGAATTGTGTCGATGTCCCAATATTTATAGACTTGACTGTATATTAGTGTGAAACATCAAAACCCAACTGCTCACTTCATCAGATCATCAATGGTTCTTGTTCATTTCCTCATTGCATGCAAGTCAAAGGTAAAAAAAAAAATCGAAACTCAGGTGAAAGCATTGCCTATATGCCCATTTGCACTTCCCCCTTCTTAAATTGTACTTCTTCCGTTTCCTTCAAATGTGTTGGTTGGTTGGTTGACACATTTAGCTATCAATAGATACAGAAAGTCAACAATGGATTTTCCATGTTTCTCTCATATACACCAACATGACGCAGTCGACCAGGTACAAAATGGTCTAGTCCCGACGTGCCCACTTAACTGACCTGAGCTAAATTGTTAAATAATACATCCGTCTCATAAATGAACTCAGCATAGCTACGTGCAATAATACATTAACTGGGAGGTTGGAAATAGAGAGCTGGAGGATTATAAAAGGAGCTGATGGGTTGAGTGTCAGGAGCCAAGAGAAATATCGGTGCCCCATTTGCCGTAAGTTACAGGCAGGGGTCTGAAATACTGTGCAAGCATGAAGGAGGGGGCAGGGGGGTGTCTTTTCGCTAGTCTTTCCTCCAGCAGCTATTTCCCTGCCGAGTTATCCACCAAAGGAGGACGGGTTAGACTCTTGCTGCTCCACCTGGGCAGTTTGTGCAGAGCGCTGCTGTGAGGAAGACTGGTCTTTGTCCACTGGACACAGCAGCAGGTAGTGGGGAAGGGTATATGGGAGTGTGGTAGTAGTGGTGAGAGAAAGGGTGGGAGTTTATATGATGTGGGGAGAGCCAATGTAACAGTGAGAGGAAAGCTAAGGGTTATATGACAAGTGGAGAGTGGGGTCCATAAGTGATAAGGGGAAGAACATATGACAAGGGGAGATTGTCGGGGTCACATGTGACATGGGTAAGAGTGGGGCCATATGTCACAATTGGAAGGAGGCTAGGGGGTCATATGTGACAATGAGAGCATATGTGATGATAGCAGGGAGCCTGGGGGCCATATGTGACGAGGGGAGAGATTGGAATTTATCTATGACAAAGGGAAAGTGTGGGGGCATATTTGGCAATGGAAGCGAGGCTGAGGACATACGTGACTAGGGGAGAGTGGGGGCATGTGACAAGGGATGTGAGGGTGAGGGTCATATATGACAAGGGGTGTGTGAGACATATGTGAATGGTAGAGTGGGGGGGGGGATATGTGACAAGGGAAAACCGAGAAGGTGGGGGCCCAGACCATAGGAGTATTTTGTAACAGATGGAAGGGGTTATGGTAAAATTTATGGATTTAATAATTTTGATTAGTTATTTAGTGGCACAAAATTGAGCTACCATTATAACGTTCGCACCCAGGATAAGCAAATGGCACCCAATGGTAAATAGCAATTAAAATCTATATCAAATAAAAAGCCTGAGCTGCCATGCACAACAGGGAACACCTAGCCTGTAATATCTTAATTACTTGAAGCTCATCAAAATATCTTGCCTGCATAATAAACAAACGTGAAAGCAGTGGGAAATGACAAGGTGGTGCTGAGGAGTGTCATCACTCCTAGGACAGACGCGTTTAGGTGTCATCACACCTAGGACAGACGCGTTTAGAAGATTTACTTAATACCAGACCTGGACAACCTGTGGTTGTCCTAGTGTTGGGAAACTACAAGTCAAAGCATACCATACCATCTATCGGCTAGCAAAGCTTGTAATTTCATAGCACCTGGAGAGCCACAAGTTGTCCAGGCTTTATACCATCTCAGTTCAGCTGCTGGACTTAGTGACATCCACTGTCATTGGCGTTGCCATGTCTGTTCCTCCGTTTGTGATCTCCCTCCTCCTGGATAGCAGCAGCTGCCGCTGCACATGGGGACAGGCATCCAGCAGCAGGCATGGTACTAAAGAAAAACCCTGCACTTCACGCTGGCAGATAACCACAAGACTGCCTCTATAGCATCACGGACTGGCTGGGGTTTGGCGGCATCTGCCCTCCCCCCCAGGCTGGTTACATAGTGGGACTTTGGCATGAGTCATCTGCATTTTTTTTCCCCCTTTAAACTGTTCCTAATAGGCTGCTGAGCCAAACCTCGCGCCCCCCCCCCCCCGGCTAAAATTTGCCAGCCAGCCCCTGTCCAGCACGAATGTGAAAATCTTCTATAACACAAGAAAGGGAAGCAAGTTCAGTTAATACAAATGGTGAAGGACAATCATGTTTGCCAGCAACTGTTTGTATTTTTGCGTCTCGCCTTATTCCAGTGGTTCCCAAACTGTGTGCCTAGGCTCCCTGGGGTTCTTCGGCGATCTCACAAGGGTGCCTCGGCCAGGGCCAGTGGTAAGCAAGGGGGGGGGTCTACTTGGTAATTATTTTGGCTTAGGGGTGCCTTGAAAAAATTATGGAGGCCCTAAGGGTGCCTTGAACTGAAAAAGTTTGGAATGCACTGCCTTATTCGAACCAGACCACTGCTAGCTGCACAAAAACATCAGTCGCCAATGGGTGCTCTATTATTGGAGGCTGATAAAGCTTTAAATAGCCACACTGACATTTTCCCCACCAGCGGTTACAATTATTATTCCACTACCTTATAGTGCAAGTTCCTTTATTTTAACCATGATCCCCGAAACATACAATCATGCAAACCATGCTTTATAAAGGATAACAAGATGCATCTATCCAACAACCTGAGAATTCTATTACCTCTCAAAAGTCACATTGTTACAAGATGTTAACTTGGGGTACACATAACTTTATCATCCAGAGGTGTTACACTACCCTGCAAGACGTAGCTGCCATGCAATTATGTAGAGGGTACACTACTGTATTTGCTATGTAACACAGGCACGGTGCACCAGGGCTCCCTGCCCATGGTGTAGCATATGCACGGTGCACCAGGGCTCCCTGCCCATAGTGCAGCACACGCACAGTGCACCAGGGCTCCCTGCCCATGGTGTAGCACACGCATGGTGCATCCAGGGCTCCCTGCCCATGGTGTAGCACACGCAGGGTGCATCCAGGGCTACCTGCCCATGGTGTAGCACACGCAGGGTGCATCCAGGGCTCCCTGCCCATGGTGCACCACACGCAGGGTGCATCAGGGCTCCCTGCCCATGGTGTAGCACACACAGGGTGCATCCAGGGCTCCCTGCCCATGGTGTAGCACACGCACGGTGCATCAGGGCTCCCTGCCCATGGTGCAGCACACGCACGGTGCATCAGGGCTCCCTGCCCATGGTGCAGCACTGAGCACTCCTGCTGCAGGAAGCCGGCGCCACGCCCAGACCTCAGCGTGCGAGGAGAGACTGGCAAAGAGGGGTAAAGCTGCAACTCGGTTGCCACAGCGACAATGACGTCATATCACCCTGCGTCTCATTGGAGGAAACCCCGTGGCCCCAGCCGCAGCCTGTCGTTCAACCTAACCCATCCTCCTCTATCCCCCCTCCCTCCATAGTCCCTCCCTCAGCTCCCGCGCTAGGTTCTGATTGGCTAACGGAGCTGGTGGGACGCGAAATTGGCGGGGCCCCCTCGCGCAAGTGATTGGCTGGCGGCCTCTTTACCCCTCCTCTTTGCCAACGCCTGGTAATTGGGTTAGGTTGAGCCAGGAGGGATTCTTGTACGTTGAGCTTCAGTCTGTAGGTTTTTCTTGTCTCCTTCTCTTTCCATCGCCGGCCAGCGGCTCGCACAGTGAGGAGTGCACGGTGAGTCTATCGAGCAGTCATCCATATAAATATATATATTGTATGTGTGTATATGGTATCTATATAGCTGTGACTGCGTTACTAGTAGGGGAATGTGTCTAGAAGGGCAGACATATATTATGTGCGCGCGTGTGTGTATATATGTGTGTGTATATATATATATATATATATATTAGTTGTGCTCTGCTTGATTTTATATGTCAAGCACATCAGTGTAAATGCTAATGCTCTTACTATGTGTGACATTCATACAGTCCCCCTATAGTCTCTGTTGCACGCCTTGTTTCTGTCCCCAGACGTGTGTGTATTGCAGGTAGATGATACTACAGTATGTAATGTGTAGGATCCTCCACCTCTGGATCCGCATGCTCTCCCTCCAGTGGTAGGAGGGTGGTTCACAGTCTGTTACATATTTTATTCCTCCATTTTACACATCAGAATATTCCAGGCTATTGTCGCTTGCAGCCCCACTTGTGACCTGCATACTTATCTCTTGGTGTTGGGGTTTACTGCACCAGTGTGTGCAAAGCAATCTATTCACTGTTCTCTGCTTAGGGCAATGCTTATTGTGTAGACTTTTGTGTTGGGGCTACAGATTTGCAGGTGTATTGATGAGCATGACGTACAATGCTTGTTTTTTGCTTGTTTTACATTGAAGAGGTGTTCTCTGATCACTGAAGCAATGTGTTTTATGGAAATCTACTGGTTATCTGCTGTCCTGAGTCCTATAGTGGGGTCTTGTCTTTAAGCCCATGTTCTGTCAAGCTGCTGTCATATTGCTTTCTGGGCAGCAGGTTTGTTACATTTTTCTCAATATTTATAGATGGATGTTAATAATTAACAATAGAATTTGATTTGTTGCATTTCTTAGATCTTGGTATTTTGGGACCTTTATTTGTAAGGTGATGGGTACTACAATGTCATACAGTGCTGCTGCCAGTGTTGCACATTCTATGAATATGGTTGGTTGTACATTGCTGGGAAGCCTGGCTCCCCTGAGGGGTGGGAGTTAATGGAGGGAGAGGCAGTCAGGGCGGGGATCATCCAGGGAGCCTGGAGACAAAAGGCAGGGCTGCCAGATTCATTCCTTCCCCTCCCCTAGTTTGATTTCCATTGCAGAACTCCTCCTGCCACTGACTCATACTTTAAGTCATTTTGTAAGGATACATTCCCTTACAACTCTTTAGGGTGACTTGAGTTTTTTTCCTATGTGATCTACAGATTTTCTGTAATGCTGCCTTTGTAATGGGTTTATTCTAGATATTAAACATACAGTTTATTGGGTGGTGCTGATTACTTCAGTTTGACATGTATACTGGAAGTTGCTGCATTTTGTCTCGGTGGACTTAACATGAAACATTGAAGCATACATTGCAAATCAGGGATTTAGGGAAAATGGGCATGTTACCTGTCCTTTTATTTTGTCTGTGATTGGAGTATTGCTGGAAAAAAGTGGCTTACCTTCTTAGACTATACTATGAGAACACATTAAACACCTTTAAAATGACAGTAGATATATTGTCATTTATATAATGTATGTTTTATATTCTTACAGGTTTGGCTGCCTGCTTGTGCTTTAGGTTCTGCTAGAACTCCTCACTTGACCCCCTTCTCAACTGTCCTTTCACACGGGTTATTTTCCTCTCCTTTATACGAAACACAATCAAGCCATGGCAGACAGAACCGATATGATCCAGAAGGCCAAGCTGGCAGAACAAGCAGAACGTTACGATGACATGGCAGCCAACATGAAGGCTGTGACAGAACACGGAGAAGAGCTGAGCAATGAAGAACGGAACCTTCTCTCTGTGGCCTACAAGAATGTAGTTGGGGCTCGGAGGTCTGCTTGGCGGGTCATTTCCAGTATTGAGCAGAAGACGGATTGCTCAGACAAGAAGCTGGCGATGGTCAAAGAGTACAGGGAGAAAGTGGAGATTGAGCTCAAGACTATATGTGATACTGTTCTGGTAAGTTGACTTCAGTAGAATTGACCTATATGTCAATGCCTTGCCAGCCCAACTATTAGCATAATACTATACTGGTAATTTCATCACATGAGGAATACAAATCATTAAAGCTCCAAAGGTCTTATCATATTCTTAGGATTGATTGGAAAATGTTACTTTATAGCAGCTGAGGGCATAAGACAAGTCTCTAACTTCCCATTTTTGCTCCTCATCCGATCAATTGTCACATAATAAGCACAGTGGATTAACACAGGTATATAGCAGATTTTCTCATCAGTTTGTCTAGCCATTCATTTACCTAAAGTTGGGCTGTGTGAACTCTGCTGCTGCTCTGATCTCTTAATGCGTTCCAATTCTACTCCACAAACAATGTGCAGCCGCCTTGTGGTTGGTCAAGAGATCGCTTGGAAACCCCTGAAGAATATCATTTTGCACACCACTACTTTTATATGTAGAATTGATCTTTTTGATTATTCTGTAACTAAAACACAGGATACTCTCTTCATTTTCATATCCTGAGCTAGGAGGCTTTGTAATCCGTAGAAAATTTTCCTTTTATTGTTTAGCGTTCAGAAGTGTGTGATAGATTTTTATCACAAAATACTGATGCCACATTCTGGCTTCAAGCATTTGAGCAGTGACCAAATCGGCAATCTTTATTGAACGAGTTTCCAGGAGGATTGTGTTGCCAACTATTCCCACCCAATATGCAAAACTGATACGTTCCCATGCTTCACATTTGAGACATGTATGCCTGCCTTTACTTGCACCAGAAGCTTGTCTAGGCACAAAACCCAGGAAACATTTGCATGTAAAAGTTGCTTGGCAGATGACTGCTTGAAAAATCTTTTTTAGTATTTAGTTTCAAACTTCTACCCGGCCTGACCACCTTAATAAGTGAGCAGCAATAGCTAGCAGGGGGTGACAATCTGGTTCTCATGTGGCTCTGCTTCTTGGACGATGAAGGGTTAATTCATCTTTTAAAGAGACTTTCTTTAAACAATATAGAATTCATTTTACTGCTGTCACTACCCAGTACTTTTACCTGTAACTTTACATTTCTGCTTAACACAGTATTACTTTAGATTTTTTTTAAAATGTCTGTATGGTCCCATTATGAGTATCTGTGAAATGATTGCTGCTTTGTAATATTCCAGTACCCAAACTCAACTGACAGCTGTCCTCTATTGCAATTGCTTGTTTCACGTGACTAGAATGCTGTAAATTATAAACTGATCTAATATGCATAGTATTCACAAATGTATATGTACATGCTCCCATATGACATATACTTTGTACCATTGCGATATGTAGTGGAGTAGATTCTGTGTTCTTGTTATCCTCCATATTTGAAGAGGTGCCTTTAGTTGACTTAGTGACAGGTTGTCTGATGTGCTTAGGAACAAACCCTTATCTGTTATCTCAGGGCAAAGCTTGGTGAAAACTTTTTAGTTGAAAAACTGATGCCTGATTGGATCCCCGATCCATCAAGAGATATGTAAAAATTTAGTTACAGAAGATCAAATGGTGATCACACACACACACACCTTCCTGCTACCCACATGAAGCCCCAACCAAGGTTCCATAATGTCTATAGCTGGGGATCCACCTTTTCTCCCTTTGTCATTAAATGTTCTTGTAGCTTAACAGAAACTGGATCTATTGGCACTTGGGTTACATGGGATTTTCTTCTCTGCATGTGAAACAGTCCGGTGTAACTTGCAATATATACAAGACTATTCCTAGCCTGTCTGCACAATTTGCACAGTATTTTTGCTGCATTATGCAGACTGTCCTCATGTTAGCTGTGCAGGAGTGGCGCTATCTGACTGCTAGATCAATAATCATTGAAGCAGCATAAATCTTGCTGTTTGTAGCACTGCAGTAGCAAGCATGCTGCAGATAGTGTGTCAGCAACCACTACTAAGGCAGAGTACTATACGCTGGAGATTCGAATGGGTTTGTCTCATTTGGGCCTTTATTTTTATGCAGTGCTTTGTTTAACCAATTTGTTACCTCTGTCCAGACATATTTTAGAGAGATGACTTTTTATAGACCCCATCTCAAAGTGGCTTTTTTTAATTTCTCACCAGTTTATTACGACACAATTTTAGCATTAAACCTATTGTCATGCAATAAACCAGCAGGTTTGACTCTACATTGCCGTTACTCTACTGCTACTTTTCCCTAAGATTAGACTTACTAACCTATTTTTTTATAGGAGCCAGCCAAATTAAAATACATACAGGGTTTTTTTTTGTTTGAGGGCTAAAAAAGTTTAGTTCCTGGGCTGCACCCAAACCCTGCATACATTTAAGTAAGCCTGAAATCATCCTCACTATGCCATTTGGAGTTTCTTATCTTGGCTCTTGCACTTCCTTAGAACAAGTGGAAATATTGCATTTTTGATCCCCCCCCCACTGTTTAAACCAGTGATGGGCAAGAGGCTGCCCTCCAAGTCTTCACATGCGCCTCCCCAGCTTAATGCCCAGTCGGTTTTTTTTCTCCACTTTATGCCCAGGGTCCCAATTCTTATTGAAAGCTGGGGCAGTGGATGAAGTTTGACGGATTGTAAACGGAGAATGACTGAACTTGATCTTATTCTTTCCCCGTTGCAGCCTCATTCCGCATCACATGACCTATTCTGCATGAAGTGACTCCTCGCTTTGCAAGGAGATATCACAGGAGGGGGTGGGGGGTTGTGGCGCAGTAAAGACTACGTAATTCCTAGTGGTCACGCTACGTTAATGTTTTTTTGAAGGATTTATTTATTTTCAAATCTATCCATAGTTGTGAAATTAGACTGCAACATTGTAAATAAAGTGATTCTCCACACAGCAGGACAATTTATTTCTTGCATTACAATACCTACCCACTTGCATGTAGTTTATTATGGAAGGCTGCAGTTACAAAACTGATGTAAGTCAGTCTATAGGACCCTTTTTTTCACATGTATTAACAGCTGCTTCATATAATATTCAATATCCTCTTTAAAGGGGGCATTCAATGGTGCGCAAAGTCCCATTGGAGCCTCACATTGCTGATGTAATGTTCTACTTGCCGGAATATTAAAAAGTGTGAAGGCACGCGTGACATGAGGCTGTGATGGGAATTTACACACAGTTAAATTCCACCCTCAGTACTATATATAGGAGTAGATGGCCATACTTGCTGCACTTTTGTTAATTTTAAACCAAGGGTCATATTCAATTGACGTTATAGCCAAAAACCTCGTGGCGCGCGCACTATTACCGTTATACCGTTATGGTAGTTTTCTCGCTGGATTTCAGCTCAGGGAGCTGCGAGCTGAAATCCAGCTTACTATTACCGTAGTAAGGGTAATAGTTTTAACGCTGCGGAGATATTCAACAATTGAATATGCCCCTATATGTTCCATGTGTGACTTTGCCACCTGCTTGTTGGTGCTATTGTAATACTGAACAGTAGATGGCACTCACCATTCCACATTTAGCAGGCTGCTGTGACTGACTTGAAGAGTTATCTGGCTTTTGTAAGGCATGATATACTTCTGCTCGGCAACTGATTCTTGAGGTTATGTTTGATTAGGGTAGGTATCTACAGTGTGAGGAATTGGAGAAAAAATCGTTTACTGTAGCATTCATTGCATTCATAAAATTCATAATTCTGTTAGTCTCTTAATCTGCATGTCTATTCCTGCTAATGTCACTCCCAGGTTTAAGGGATAATTTTAGCCATAAGTTTAAAAATCCAGTCTGATTAGAAAGGAGTGAGATAAACAGGAGCAAGGAGACTTGCAGAAATGCACTGTGTGGATTGTTGGATTCATACATAGAGCCAAGTTCAGTGGCTGCATTTTCCGCCTCGTGGTGCTGCTTTATTAGAACGCTAGTGACGCTGACATTCAGACATAACCAGCACTTGCTAGTTAAAGCATGACTTGGCGTCGGTAATTAAGGGGCCCTTTTTTGGGGGGGAATTCCTTTTAAAGTTAAGGATGGTTCATATTGGTTCTCATTAAATGTATCCCAAAAGAAAGCATTAATGAAAACTTATCCAAGACTAGGCCTTAGTCTCACTTGCCAAAAACAGATAAGGAAAGCAGAGTACAATGAGTTTCTAGATGCTAGTCTCCTTAAGGCGCATGCCTAAGGTGGATCTCAACACAAATGCATGTATGAATGGTTTTGCTTGCCGTAAAAACAGAAGTGGGTAACTTGCCTTACTCTGTATGTTGCAGGTGACAGGACTGTGTTCATTTGGTTTTATGAAAAGTGCATTAATGCTCAAATCGTGAAATGTTACAGATTGAAATTGTTTGCCAGATCTGAGATTAGGACTCTTATCGCTCTTAAAGGTGAAGCAGATAATCTTCAGGCACCCCATGTTTCATCCAGAGAGCTTTCTCTTTTAATGGAGTTTGTTGGTTTTTAAATAATAAATGATCAATTAACTTCAGTAGATTAATTGATTAATTACTTAATACGGATTGCAAGATGTATGTTTTTCATATTTACCTGAATTGAAGTGAAAATCAAGATGGGACTCTGCGTCATATATGAACATTTGTAAAATAAAACCTTGTACTTATCGAGCATTTGAACGATGTTCTCAAAGCCTCCCTACAGCATAGTGTATACTAGGAGCATCCAGTTGCATTCCATTATGTTGAGTTTGAACAACCTGTGAGTGATGCAGGAGACACTGATTAAAGTACAGTGAGTGTCTATTCATGACTCTTATGAACCTGCAATGCCATGTGTACAGACCATTTTTATGTGTAGCCTATTTATTAATATGGAAGTTTGAATAGAAAGCATGTGCTCACATAGGTATAAGTAATGCATATATTAAAAGCAATTTAGTCAACTCACACCCTGAGCTGCAGAAGTAGTCTATATGGGACTACAGTAGAATGGGGTACTGTCACATAAATGGTATTAACAGTCTATGGCTTAGGGCATCAGTCACCATGTAAGCTGTTACAAGGCTATATCTCATAGTTTTGCTCGATATGTGACTGTAAACCAGTACACTCTAGACCTGCCCCCTGTCCAATGTGAGGCAGAAATCCTGTTTGTTTAATAAATGTACTAATTCTTGTGGTAAGAAAGGGAAAGGTGTGGCACTGCAAAGGAGAACTGCATTGAAGATCTATTGTACTACCTTACAAGGACATTCTCTAATTTATCAATCCAGGCATATTGCTAGCTCATTTCATCCACAACTATAAAACATTTGTACTGTTGTGCAGTCATTTTTTATTTTCTGGGTTTGTGGAGTTTTGTTTTTCCTGTACCCCCGCAACAAGTTTTGAGGTTTGTCTTTTACATACATTAGTAACGGAGAATGTTTTAAACCCTAATTGGGCCCTCAAGGGCTATATATGAGTTGGATCAGTACTCCAGCTAAAATCCAGGTCAGACAAGGCTATAAAGCTTGTGGTGTAACTTGGGTAGCAGCTAATTACAATAAGGGCATCATAAGATACTGGAAAGTAATTGTTTTTAGTAACTGATAGTCTTCCAGTTTAATCAGGCTTGTATGAATGTCCTTTGGCATACTAGAGCTGCAAGATGTCTTCACTGTGCATAAATAGTATGTCTGTTTTGTCCAGGTGTATCTTGGGTAGGCAAGTGTTGAGTTATAGTTAGACATGGACAAAATCCTACACTCTTGTCTGCAAAATGTGAAAGAGGTACACCAGGCCCCTGTGATAACTCTTACAGCTGTAACATGACCTACAAATTACTAGCAATACAACTTGACATATATGGAAGAACTTTAAAGCACTATTAAGATATTTTCACATAAACCATATGGTCCCCTCTATTGCAAGTAACACGATTCTGCAGTGTTTGCATCTGGTCACAGCCTGCATGCGACTGTGTAGTTTCCTGCATGTGTCCTCACCCCAGTTAAACACTGTTAAGGCTTTCAGGTCAGTTGTAAATGAGTTGACAAGTATATCCTATGTGATTTGTGTTTAGGGGTTTTTTAAGGTTACAAACATTTAGAGCAGTGTTCATATTTATCCTTTTGTAGTCATTAAGATGTATGCCCCTTTATCCCCCAAACGTATGATTCTCTCTCTTTTCGCCCCCCCCCTCCTTTTTTTGGGGGGGGGGGGGGAGGGGGGGGGGGTTTGTGTTTTGGTTTTTCCCTTTTAAATTTAACTTTTACTAGTAGGAACAGTTACAAATGAGCTAGTTATACCCAGTTGTAGTGGATTCCTGCTCAAATCTAATTTTACACACCCTTCAATTAAATGTCAAAATGTTCTAGACAGTGATTTTTTTTTTTTTGCTTTTTTAGACTCTGCTTGACAAGTTCTTGATCACTAAATCCACCCAAGCGGAGAGCCAAGTATTTTACCTGAAGATGAAGGGAGACTATTACCGATACCTAGCAGAGGTGGCCTCTGGAGAAGATAGAAGCCGTGAGTTTTGTGTTTTTATGTTTGTTTGTTTTTTTTTCTCACTGGATATGGTTTATTACCGTTCTGATCAGTAAAACGTGATGTTGAATATGTATTGATACATTTGTGTACAACATTGATTACATCATCAGGTTGTCCATCTGTCCACTCGTCTTGATTCTCAGATCTTTAATATGTTGTGCTGAGCTTTACCCCAAGCCAGTGGACTTGGCAACCCATGTAAAGTGTAGGGATCATTTATGCCTGACGGCAGCTCTTGCTTGTTGACATTTTTGGACATGCTTAAGTCCAACACCTCTAATATAATCCATAGAATATTGGACATGGTGTTAAATGCCCGCTAAGTAATGAGCGTGCAGGATCTGTTGTCATAGGGATCCATAGTCTCATACAACTGTATTTTACCGGGGTTGCTAAAGAGAACCAATTAAGAACTTAAAATGTAGCATTGGACTCATTTGGTGGGAATACTGTCTTCCATGAAGTCTCCCAAGTTCAAAGGAAGTGAGGTATCAAGTGATCCCTTCATATTTGTCTTTCTTATTCTAGACGTCAATTGATAGTGTTTGTGAAGGTCACACTGCTACAAAGGAGCCTTCAAAGGCAGTAGCTACACTATAAATCTGGTTCCTCATATTATCACTAAAGGTGTTTTGCCTTTTCATATGGCACTATCGGAGGTTTCCCGTTCAGTATTTTGATATAGTGCTAAAAGGATATTTAGTATTCGTCTGAGCACCCTTTGCCTTTTACTTTTTGTGCAGTATTAGACACATTGAGCCTGATTCATTAAAAAAAGTAAGGCAAAAAAAATGTTTTCTCCCACATGAAACCATGTTACAATGTAAGGGGTGCAAATTGGTTTATTTTGCACATAAGTGAAATACTTGCTGTTTTTTTTCATGTATTGCACTTGATAGCTTTATTTTTACACTGAAATTTAAAGTTGATATAGGACATGCACTACCCCAACTATAAATCTGTCCCCACATCTTAAATTAAGCTGCCCCTCCAATGCAATATGGTTTTGCCAAGGTGCAAAGTTACTCACTTTTCTTGCTTTCCTTAATGAATCGTAGGCCCATTGTCTTTTGTAATTCTCTCCATGATTAGGGTCTTTGTATTACAGCGAGAGAGTATACATGCTGTTCCTGGCAATTACAACTCCAGTGTGATTGTATTGTACATCGGATTATCTATGTAGAATGGAGTACAAATCTGTTCCATCATGTGTCCTGTAGTTCCTACTGATTTGATCTACTTCCTATTCGTTCAGTTTGGGAATAGACTGCCTGCACTGAAGTAGGTAGCCGGACAAAGCGTCATGTTTGGGGAAAGTACAAGGTTTCAAATCTCCAGAAGCTTCACTGAAACCTCTTCATGCTTTCTACTAGATGGAGAATAATATATTGCTGGTTTTAAATTCTTGGGGGTAAATGTATCAAGCTGCGAGTTTCCGGCAGGTTTGAAAAGTGGAGTTGTTGCCTATAGCAACCAATCAGATTCTAGCTGTCATTTATTTAGTACATTCTACAAAATGATAGTTAGAATCTGGTTGCTATAGGCAAAATCTCCACTTTTGAAACCTGCCAGAAACTCTCAGCTGGATACATTTACCCCTTGGTTTCAGACTTGCTGCCTGGCTTTAATTGATGAGATCCATTACCACCTAAAAGTTAAAAAAAAAAAAAAAAAATAACTTCTGGCTTTACTAAGAAATTACTTGTTGCTTAATAAAACTTGAGTCTGTTTGCCAGTATAAAGCGTACTACATAGGGATTTGCACATTTAATGTTCAGTGTTTCCACTCAACTTTGTGTGAACTGCAACTGATTCCACATGGATATGAGGGTGATGGTTATTGGTATAGGAAGGGTGGAGAGTGGGATGTTCTGCAAGTTTAAATTATGTTGTGTGAATTTGTTGCATGGTGTTAATGTTCCCCTCTTCACAACAGGTACAATACAAGACTCGCAAGAAGCTTATCAAGAAGCATTTAATATCGGCAAGGAGAAAATGCAGCCTACACATCCCATCCGCTTGGGCCTGGCCCTGAATTTTTCTGTATTCTATTACGAAATTCTTAATAGTCCAGAAAAGGCCTGTTCACTAGCTAAGACCGTAAGTGCTAACGTTTAAAACCATGTTATGAAGAGGAATGTTGGTGCACATTGACATCTCGTTAGCTGTAGTTTTAAGGTGGCCATTGAGTAATGTCTGGCGGTCTCCCAACTAAATTGGTTCTTAAATGCGACATTTAATATGCAGTGCTGTAGTGAGCATACAATCTGCAAGCACAGATTTATGATGGAAGATCTGTGTGATTTACATTTCAGATGGAGGGAAGTGGCTGAAGTGTGGGCTGCTGAGGAGTAGGCAGTTAAAGGCTTCAGAAAATGTGTGGTCAGTGGGGAAGTTAAATGAACCAAACAAAAGGAAACTGTCCTATATTAATGACTGCTTGTTTTAAATTTGTCTGGATTGGGCTGTGGTTTCATTTCACCACTCCACACTTCATTAACTTAGGGGGAGGGTGGGGTGAGTGTGCAGGCTGTCAGATATGGCTTTTTGGACACATTATTACTGTTGAACATCTGGAGCCTGTTCAGATTATGAAGTTAGTGTTTATGAAAGTTGTCCCGTTAGTGACTGGGTACTGATTATAATGACAATAAGCCTGCAAACCTTTACATGCTGCCTTATTTCTATGAAGGACCATCCTATATTCAGAGGTGTTACATTGTCTCAAACTGCATTGTCCTGTCGCTGAATGGTCTAGGTTGAGAGAACATGATGCAGTTTACAGATGAAGCCAAACGGTTGCAAAGTGCTCACAGGCATTTAAGTTCTGCTGTCACCCCAAGACGTATGGAATGCAATAGAGCTCATAAGGGAAATGTTGCATGGGAAACCAAGATTGTCAAAAGAAAAATAAGTAAATGGCCGTAAATAAAATACTACTGTGGCATGTTTGCTCAAAAAAATGACCAATCATCTTACTAGAAAATTGGATCTCCTTGTTAGTTTATCTATGGTCACTAATGCCACCTAGAGGCCAAATGATCACATAGCACAAACATTGCTTGATGTTCACTCTATATAAAAGCATGTTATAGCATTTATACTTGGACAAACATTGATACAAAACGTTGTTTTGTTATGAATATCAATTAAGTCCCTTGACACTCTGCATTGTCTGACGTTCGTATTGAAGCACTCTGACCCTTAAAATCTAAGGCTATTTCCCCTTCATTGCAGGCATTTGATGAGGCCATTGCAGAGCTGGACACCCTCAACGAAGAATCCTACAAAGACAGCACACTTATCATGCAGTTGCTTAGAGATAACCTAACAGTGAGTATTTGCATTAAGCCTAATTTGTCACCAAATTTACCTCCGGCACATAGTGGGAATGGTATTGAGAGAATCTGTCATGTGTTCTCTCTGGTAGTTGTTGTCCCAATATAATTGCAAAGTGTCTCCCGTTCGTTTGAATGGACTTTCTGCGCACACATTTTAGACAGCACACTAAAGTGCATGGATCAACGGGAAGGCTTTTAAAACATCAGTTCAATCCCCAGTTTCAAATTATTCGTAAGCCTCCTTATTTATGTTGCTGCATGTTATCTCCCAAACAAGCATTCTTACAACATTGGTGTCCTTTGATGCTGTTACTGAAAATTCCCTCTGGGCCAAGACGTGCGTCCTCCTACACAAAGTAACAAAGTGGTCAAGACTTTTTTTCTATGGGTGATTGATCAGCTTTGTATAAGACAACGGTACAGATCTCAATTTAAATGGCCACCAGACTTAAACAGGGCAATGCACCGTTTGACAATCTTTATTTTTATTTCTTTTAGTTATGGACAAACGACACTGCAGGAGAAGAGAACGATGCAGCAGAACAAGCCGATAACAACTAACTTGTGCTACAGGCGTCTGTCCCTTTTTACACGTCTCCATTCCTAATCGCTCCACATGGATTTTCTATAGCAAAAGAAAGTCCATCCATGTGTAACGGGAAATAACGTTTATAGTCTCTTCACACTGCAGCTTTGGGAGAACTCATTCCTTTTGTTTTTTGTTTTGTGTGCGGTTACTGCTGTAGAGAAGTATTAATGGTTTCACTTCATGTTAAAAATAAGAGAAAAATGCACATAAGTTACCATCAAACACTTATGTTGAGGACTCTAAGCCTTTCTAATATTTAAATTAAAAAAAAATAATGAAAAATTGGAGCCACCTGTTTCTGAAACAGACTTTTTGTGTATTATAATGTAAAATGTATGAAAGAAATGTAGTTAACTACTGCAGCCTAACCTGGTTGTATTGATTATAATTTTTTCCCTAAAATATCGCACTATTTCCTTTTTTGGTTTGTTGGTCCGTAATTATGTTCTTTTATATCGAAATCCTTTATTCCATCTTTCCCCCTTTATAAAAGTACAAGTTTTGTTGTGTTCTGGGGTGGTAAAGGTCCTTTACAAATTTATGTGCACCTGTAGAACAGAATTGCTGCTAGCAGAATATAACTTGTTCTACCTAGCGACTATGGGGTTGTTGCATCAGAGGCTGCGGACAACAAATACAGAATTCTCTTTTTATTTTTATTTTCGCTGCTGTTCAGTTGACAAACCTCTGCCTACTCCAATAAATCTTCATTACACTCCTGGTCTTGTTGTCCTGGTGTTCATGTAACAGTAATTTTCTGTCTGCTACTGTAAAGATATTTAAAAAGAAGGGGGAAAAAAAACTACTCCGGGATGAAACGGTGTGTGTAGAGAGATGGATATATAATAGTTGGTGTATAAAGGCTTTAATTTAAACTGGGGTGACTCATCGCTATCATTAATTGGAGTTTCGCAACAAACTTGTTCCTCCTTTATGGAACTTGCTAAAAAAAAAAATAACATTTTGTTTTAAACAAACGTTTAGTGCAGTTTAATGTGGTATGAGATCAGTGGCATACTTGTACTGTTTGAGCTAAAGTCTTTGTAGGTAAATTGCCTTATCTATATGTTGATTGCACATATACACATAATCCAAAGTATGTACATTTAAAAAGACCCTTCAAAACATAGTGGTGGTTCTCATTTAGGTTTTTTTATGGTGTCTTACCTTTTACTTGGTGAGCTTTTAGGTACAGTAGGTATAGGTAAAATATATATATATATATTTTATATTAGTATTCTACTGTACATCTTAAGGGCAGATGTACAGTAGCAAAATATTACTGTGCTAGCTTGCAAGTTTGCTGGTAAAGCCTAACCTTCACCACTGCAGGGTATGTCAATTTTGATCAATGGAGTTTTGTCCAATCCCTAAAGCTGGGTACACACTACATTACACACTACATAAATTTCGACCAACTTTTTATGCCGAGCGATTTTACATGCGATCGATGTTCCGATCGCTCGGTCCATGGACTGCATGCACACTAGCCTTGTTTAGGAGGATAAAGGGAAGAGCGGACGTCCCTTTAGCGACTTTTTACAGCCATGTTGTGAGCAATGATTGTAATTTCGTACTCACTGTTGTGGATCGGTCGGAAGTTTATACACACTACACAACGGAAACGAGATTGGAACGAAAATATTAAACGGTACGACCAACCAAATGAGGCGACAATCTGGGCAGGCTTTCGACCATCGTGTTACTGCACACACTGCCCCTTTTTGTTAAAAAAAATAAAATAAAAATTGCATGTATGTGCAAAATCTGTTGCGCGGTCGTATGTCGGCTGATTTAGCCGATTATTGGATGAAAACTGTGTAGTGTGTACCCAGCTTAAGTTTGTTTTTTTTTTTTTGTTTTTTTAAGTTTGTACAAGCTGAAACCATGTCTAGTTGATGGACTACACTGTGCCAAATTTGGGGAAAGAAGACTTTAAGATTGTAGTGCCTCACACATTTGGTACTGGGACTATGGCGCACTTGCCATCAAGGCCCTGCTGCACGATGATTGTGACATTGTGGGGGAGGGCTACCGTGATGCCGAATTATGTTAATTCCCCCCCCTCCTTCCCTGCGCTTGTTCCTTGGATCTCCTATAGTGCAGGTAAAAAAAGAAACAGAATTATGCTTGCTTATCTGCTTGCTTTATCTTCACCCCCCCCCCCCTTTTGGATCTGACCATGCCCCACATGAAGTTGCAATAATTTGCAAAATGTGAAGCAATACTATATTATGAGCTTTGAAAGAGAACTTGCTGGCACAATCATAGAAACTGGGTAAAATCTTAAAATGACTGATATATTTTTCCTGGTTTTAAATCTTGAAGTCATTAAAATGTTAACAGTTACATCCTAAAGATTATTAGCAGCCTTTCCACCACACCCATGAGGTGGCTGCCCGGCGTCGCTTTTGTTTTTAGATTTAATTTAAATGTCATTCAAATCCATCCAGTAGAAGGCCCAGAACGGGCTCCCCTGGTCAAAGTTCTGGCCAGTGTACACCAACGGGAGGTCTGACTGGGACCCTAACCCCCTCAAACCCTGGCCAGGATTAAACTGGACCACCTTGCGTTGGTTTCATCCCAATTTGTGCAGGGGTGTCAAATATTCACCTACAAACTACAATATATATTATGTTCTATTATTTTTTTTTTGGAGAAATGGGTTTCTATATTTTGTACGAATTAATATTCAGAAATGGGGTATGTTTAGCTCATGCAATAGTTGCCTTTACTGCATGTAGGGGACAAATGAACTTAAGATAATAAGGTGGATTTCCCTCTGTGCATCAAATAGTTCTGCTATTGTCTTTATACACGTGTACAGTTGCGTTGCACCTGCCATTGCAGCGCATATTGCACAGATTCCCTTACAGTGACCGTTTAGAGTTTTCATTGGAGGAGAATGTGAAATTAGTGGAAAACATGTTGGCGTGGAGAAGAACTAGTTTGTGTTGTGATTGGTGTATGAATGTGTAGATTAGAAACTGGCAGAGATGTTACTGCTTATAACGCTTGTAGAAAATTGGCATGAAATGTGTGTTTTAAAAAAATAAAATATGAAATACAATGTTTTATGAAGGGAACACACTTTCTCAACCAAGCCCAGTCATGTAGCAAGTAGGGACAGGTCCATTCCCTGGGCTTTGATCAAGCTTACATAGTCTAAAAGGTTTATTCAGGCACATGGTGATCATAGATAGAAATGCTGACTGATCCCTGTATGTAATTTAACCAGTGTACCCACTAGCATTTTTGCAATCTGATGATACCGAACATGTATGCATCATTTGGGCAATATTAGATCACAGTAGGAGCCTTGTGAGATTTGAGCTTTAAAACAAGTGAATATTTCTGTACCATAACTTGGGTCCAGTGCACAATAACACATCAGTCAGTATTGTAATTGCTGGAATCTTTTGTTTAATTAAATCTGCCCCTTTTTGTTAAAAAAATAAATAAATTGCATGTATGTGCAAAATCTGTTCCTCAGTGGGTTACCATTACTGTTGACTGCATGATAATTAGCCTTGGGTGCATGAACAGTGCTTGCTTCTAAACACCGAATTAGTTTGTGTGTATATAGATGTTTATTAATTTGAGGATTTATACTAAAATAACTGCACTGATATATGCTGTGTGCATGTCCTAATAGTTGTAAATACTAGACTCCAGTGCACTATTAGTTATTACTTGTGCATATTGTGTAAGGAAGCTATTGTGATACACAACTGGTTTCTATTCATTATTATCATTAATTTGTTAGGCGCCACAAGGTTTCCGCAGCGCCGCACATAGTACAAACAGTAGACTATACAGGGTATAACAGTACAGAACAATAAACAAAAGTACCAATACTTCAGAAACTCCAGGCAGGCAGATGCAATAGACACGGAGCAGAAGAACGGGTAAGGAGACAGGAGGGAAGAGGGCCCTGCTCAAGCGAGCTTACATCCTAAGGGAGGGTTAAACAGACCTGGCACAAGAGGAGCCAGTTGAGGGAATGGGAGAGGGGAGAATGAGTGGAGGAGATGGGGGTTAAGTGGATGGTTGGTAGGCTTTGAGAAAGAGGTGAGTTTTGAGTGCACGTTTGAAGGAGCACAGAGTAGGAGAGAGGTGGATGGAGCGAGGGAGGTCATTCCAGTGAAGGGGGGCTGCATGGGAAAAGTCCTGGATTCTGGAATGGGAAGAGGTGATCAGAGTGGAGGAGAGGCGGCGGTCATTGGCCGAGCGCAGGGAGCGGGTGGGAGTGTGAATGGAGAGGTGGTTAGAGATATAAGGGGCAGTAGAGTGGGAGAGAGCCTTGTAAGTGGTGGTGAGGAGTTTGAAAAGAATTCTGTAGAGGAAGGGGAGCCAGTGTAGGGCAAGGCAGAGAAGGAGCGGCGTGAGAGGTAGATGAGTCTTGCGGCCGCATTTAATATATATAGCGGAGGGGAGAGACGGGAGTGGGGGAGGCCGGTGAGGAGGAGGTTGCAGTAATCCAGGCGGGAGATGATGAGTGCGTGTATGATGGTTTTGGTGGCCTCCTGAGAGAGAAAGGGACGGATGCGGGCAATGTTGCGTAGTTGGAAGCGACAGGCTTTGGCAAGAGAATGAATGTGGGGGGCAAAAGAGAGAGAGGAGTCAAGGGTGACACCCAAGCAGCGGAGTTGGGTGTTGTTAACGACAATGGAGAGGTCTTTGTGGGATGGGAGGCTGGGAGGAGGAAAGACAATGAGTTCAGTTTTGGAAATGTTGGTTTTGAGAAAGCGCTCCGACATCCAGGAGGAGATGGCGGAGAGGCAGTCAGATACCTGAGCGAGGAGGGTGGAGGAAAGGTCAGGTGAAGAGATGTAAAGTTGAATGTCATCAGCATAAAGGTGATACTGAAGGCCAAAGGAGGAAATGAGAGCACCAAGGGAGGAAGTATAGAGCGAAAAGAGTAGAGGGCCGAGAATGGAGCCCTGTGGGACTCCTACAGCGAGAGGGTAGGGGGAGGAGGAAGAACCAGACATGGATACAGAGAAGGAGCGGTTAGCGAGGTATGAGGTGAACCAGGCGTGGACAGAACCAGAGAGGCCGAGAGAGAGAAGAGTTTGCAGCAGGAGGGGGTGATCCACGGTGTCAAAGGCTGCGGAAAGGTCAAGGAGGATAAGTAGGGAGAAATGACCCTTGGATTTGGCCGATAGGAGATCATTAGTAACCTTGGTCAGGGCAGTTTCGGTAGAGTGGAGGAGGCGGTAGCCGGATTGGAGAGGGTCAAGGAGGGGAGAAGAGAGATGTGGGGTCGAGATTGGGTTTCTTGAGGATAGGAGAGATGAGAGCATGTTTAAATGAGAGGGGTACTACACCCCATGTACAGGTATGAAGCGATGACCTGCCTGTGCATAGTTTTTTTGCTGAAGCCTGAGCCTGGTGTGCCCATGCGGCTTGTAGAAGGCACATTGAATACTTGTCACCTTGCATCCATTCCTCTTTTCAGCCTGTGAAATTACTCATTCACCTTGTAAGAGTGTCCTTTGGATGGGGCTTGATCCTTTTTATGTGGACCTTCACGAAGTCAAAGATTGTCTGCCTTAATGAATTCTCTTGTTTTTGAGACAAACCAAGTTCAGATTAAGAATTGTTTCCGCACCCTCATTAGTAGGATTTGGGCAGAGGGATGAAAGCATGATCTTAATCGATGTAAAACATGGATACCACCTTTGGCAAGAATGCAGGATTTGCTTGTAACGCTACTTAATCGGTGTACATGTTAAACAACGGTTCCTACACCAAAAACCCTGAAGTTCTCATTCTTTTAGCAGATGTGATTGCCATAAAGATTAGTATCTTTACTGTGAGCCATTTAAGTGAAGGGGTTCTGACAGTAGAGCGTCCATAACAAGATTAAGATAGCCGTAATACATTAACCAGTACCTTGAATGTACTTCTGGAAATCCAGCACCTGAGATGTTGGCAGCAAAATGTTTGATCAATCTGTTTGCACCAGAGTATGAACGTCTTCCAAATTCTGTAATACACCATAGAAGAGCTTTTTTTTTTTGCTTGCAGCAATGCTTTAATCACTTTTACATAAATTACTATATTCTTGAGCAGGGACCACTCAATATCCGCACCATCAGTAGCGTCTTTAGCTTCAGGATGAGTAATTGGTCCTTGATACTGAAAGTCCCAGCAGCAGAGGTAGAGGCCAAGTTCTAGAAGAATCCCCACATGCTATCGAGAACCATGGGCAGCGAGGCCAGAATAGAAGAACTATGATTTTCACGGCCTCTCTTGATCTTCATCTTTGTGTGTGCCATAAGAGGACCAGTAGAGGACACATACTCTGGTATGAAGTTTCTATGCCTAATCAGAGCTTTCCCTTTGCTCTGGGATCTTTGTGATGGCAGTAAAGTCGCTCTGTCTTGGAGTTTTGACTTGTCGCTTTCAGATCTATTAGGGGTGCCACAATTCTTCACCAACTGCTGGAACACCTTGTGTAATACCCATTCTCCTGCGTGGATCTGATGCCAACTGAGATCTGCCAACTTTTTTCCTGTTATGTGACAAGCTAAAAGAACGCAGATTGTTTTCTGCCCTTGATATGATTGTTTCTTCCTCTATCATGGTTTTGCTCTTGGTACCTCCTTGGTTTATGAACACTGCTGAAAATATCTTGAGATTATTGTATTGCATGCCATGCTTCCTTACCAGTATACCCCCCCCCCCCCCATCTCTTTCCTGTGAAGATCAGCTTTCCTGCCAACACCAGCTCTCTTTTGGAGGTCTGTCCTCCCTACCCTACCCTCTACTACCCTCCCGGAGCTTAGGGGCCAGCAAGGTGGTTCTGTGGAAAGCCTTAATTTGCCCTACTGCCCTACTGAACCTTCCTTCTCCTTCAGCTCCTCTTTATCTATCGCTTACACCCAGCTCACCTCCGAGTGGCTATTATCTATAGTCCACTTGGTCCCTTCTCCAAAATCTTAGAAAATGTAGCCACTTCCTCTCTTCCACCCTTCCCTCTCTCGTTTTAGTGGATGTTAACATCCCTAACAGAGTCCTTCAGACCCTGTTGCCTCTAAATGTCTCCCTCTCCTCATACCTTGGAGGGAGAGAAGTTTTAGATGCAGTGGGGTTTGAAGGTCAATGGGCCTCCATTCCCCTGCCACAGTGGTTGCCACTAATTTGATCAGTTCTTTTCCCACCTTTCCTATCTCTGATTTCAGCTACCCTTTCCCTCTCTAGCAATCATCACCTCCTTCACTCCCTCTCTCCTGAGGCTTACTCCTCCTTACCCTATCCATCTCCTCTGGCAATTTCCCTCCTTCTAATGTATCATTGTCTCCATCATTCTCCCAAAAAACCTCTTTGCTTGACTCTGCCCTCTAATTACTGCTCTATCTGCAATCCCTTTGCAAAGAAAATGCCTTCACTATGTCCTCACCCCCACCACTAATCCTACTGCTATGGCTAATGGTCACTTCTCCTTTCTTATCCTTCTCGTCTGCCTTTGAGACAGTTGACCACCTTTTTCTCTTGAAAACTCTCCATTTCATCAGTTACTGTCTTCTCCTAGCTTACTTCTTACCTCACCATCTCCATTTTAGTCTTACTTCACTGTCCAAGCTGGATCTGCATTTCTATTTCTGTTTATACTCTGTTAATTCATTGTTGACTGTTATTGTATAACTTATATTGTGTAACTATGTATTATTCATAGCTGTTAAATGTGTACTCTGTTGTGTAATAATGCAGTTTCTTCTCATTTTTAAGTTCTGCCCCCTGTACTGCTATTGTATGCAAATGAGCACCCCAACCTTTGGAGCATAAATCTTTTGTTAGCACAGTCCATTGTGGCTCCAAGTGGGGTACTCCCTTATCCTTAAATGCTGGCTCTTGACACTAGTTGAAAGATTCCCTGGTACTCTTTGGCAGTCATATTGACTGATCCAGTGAATCTGGACTGCAATTGAGTACCTCTAGGTGAAGACTCCAAGATATGCCATCTTGCCCTTGGAAGGACAGCTATAGTTAAGGAAAACATTCCTAATGGCCTGAGATACTCTTACAAATCTTTCCTCTGACACTGATGCTTTGTTTTTCACTGTGTTTATCTGTATTCACTGGAATTGCAGCTGTTGAGAAGGCACCAGGTAACTCTTGACTATTTATGATCCAACCATGTTTTTGTGAAGAGATTACTTCATCATCCTCTTTATTTACGTCACCACAAAATTCGCAGCGCAAAATAAACAGAAAAAAAATATATACAGATTAGAAAGGGACAAGAGAAACAATAGAATCAGTAAATAAATCAATACAAGAGACTAAAGAGAAATCAACTACTCTACATATGAATACACAACTATAATAAAGGAAATATTACAAAGAGGGCCAAACTTGTGAAAGCTAAAATTTATAGGATTAGGAAAATAAATGGAGATGAAAAAGGTGGCGCGTGAAGAGGGAATTATCTTAGGATGGGGTCAGGTAGGCAAGGGTGAAAAGATGAGTTTTGAGGGAGCATTTGAAACAGGCTGGGGATGAGTCGGCTAGTAAGGGGTAGGGAGATCCAAATTGGGGAGCAGTGTGGGCAATTTCCTGAATGTGTGAGTTGGTGAAGAGGAGAGGTGAATGTCATTGACAGAATGTATTGGGTCAGTAGGGGAGTATCTCTTGACAAGGAGAAGGAAAGGATGAATTTTGGCAATGTTGCATAGATATAGGTGACAGAAATTGTCAACGGGATGGATGGAAGGAGTGAAATTGAGGGTGGAGTCAATAATGACCCCTGAGGAGGAGGTGGGATGGAGCAGGGTCAAGCAAACAAGTTGAGGAGGAGAGGAGTAAGAAAGAGGGCAGCATAATAAGATGATAAGATGAGTTTGAAATGGATAAAGTCTGCGTCAGAGCCAGACTTTCTCCAGAGGCACTCAGCGGAATGGGAGCAATTCGGAAGATAGCGAGGGAGCATGGAGTGCAAAGGTAGGGGCTTAGAATGATGGAGGTGATGGCAGGGGCGGGTTCATCTTGGGTTGTTGATATGGTGGAGTTGTACAAGGAGACTGCTGCATTAGTTCTAGACAGGAGATGGGAGAGAGGAGTGATTCAAGGGGAGTGGGAAGGGTCATTTCACGCAGGTTGCGTAGTGTCTGCAAGGTTTTGGGTGCAGGAGGGGGAGTTGGAGGTAGGGAAAGGTGGAAGGAGAGGAGATTGTGATCATGATGGTGGGAATGATGCCTTAGAGAAGTCGGATATGTCTTAGAGGTGAGAGAATACAAGGTCAATGGAAAGCCCATCGCATTCCATGTGTGGCAGAAGTGGACCACTGGGTGAGACCATGGGCAGAGGTGATGGAGAAGAGTTTGGAGGCAGAATTAACATTGTGGATATTATCGGGGATGTTGAAGTCCCCAAGGATAAGGGTGGGTAGTTTGGAGGTAAGGAGGTGGGAGATCCAGGTATCAAAATTGTTGAGAAAATGAGAGGTTGTGCCAGGGAGTGGTAGATGACTGCAATATGGAGATGGAAAGGGGGAGAAAAGAAGTATGGAGTGAGACGCAAAGGTGGAGAAGGAAGGGATGGGGAAACGATGCTGAAGGTGCAGTTAGTAGATAAAAGGATGCCTACGCCAACCACCTTGGTGGCTGTCAAAGAGTGGCGTGTGTGTTAAGGATAGGCCACCAAAGGAGAGAGCAGCAGTGGAGACATTGTCAGAAGGTGGGATCCAGGTTTCATTGGGGACAAGTAGGTTGAAGGAGAGGAAAAAGTCACGGATGGGAGCAAGCTTGTTGCAAACAGATCTGGCATGCCAGACTGCACAGGGGACATGGAGGAACTTAAGAGGAGGGATGGGGCTAAGTGTACAAGATGGAGGAGTGTGGATGGATGGGATGGCAGTGGAGGGAGGTGGACAGCAGATGGATGGTGGGAATAGGGCGTGGACCAGAGATTGGGGAGGCAATTATAGCAGCTGAGATAGTAAGGGCAGTGATTAGCAGGGTGATTTGGAGGAATCAATAGTTGTAGGTGAGGGGGTAGAGGCTGTATGCTGTGAAGAGAGTATGTGGCTGAGTGGAGTAGGCCTTCTGCTCCACGGGAGGTTTGTGTCCTCCCTGAGCTTGCCTTAGGACACTTGCGTTATGGTGTCCTCAGGGCAATTAATTGGGCTATGTATTTCAGGTGTGGAAATCAATACGGTATATAGTGAATATCTCAGGGAGGAAGAGGGAGCAAAGAGGAAATGGGACAAGAGATAAGGTGGGATGGTGATATTAGGAAGAAGGAGTACTATTGGATACCAGGGGTTAAAGAAAAAGATGTGATGATGAGGGTATGAAATGGTGGGAGGGAAAGGTAAGAGGTAGGTGGAAGGCACATGTAGATCATGTGTGAAGTAGGGGCAAGGGAAAGTAGAGGTCAGACCACTTATGGGAGTAATTGTGGACCAAAATGACTTTGAATATTTTGGGTTGAGCTCTGTGTTCTTAGTTTTCTATTATCGTCTAGATAAGGCCAAATTGCAATTCCTTGCTTCATGTGAGCAGCAATAAACACCATTAGTACCTTGGTGAAAGTTTTGGGGGATAATGAGAAGCCACTTAGCAGGAAGGTAAACTGGAAATGTTGCCCCAGGCTGACAAATCTGAGAAAACGATGGTGTGTTGCTGTGCAATTGGAAGGTGCAGATAAGCATCCTGTAAATCTGTTGATGTAAGGAAGACTTTTTCCTTTGCATTGAGAATACAGTTTACAGACTCCATGCTGAAATGTCTTGCAGACACAAATTAATTGAGTCTTCTCAGATTGAAAAAACAAAAGTCTCCAGTCTCTCCACCAGAAAGAGTTAGGAGTTGTACCCAGTGCCTCTCTGAGTGGTAGGTTTTAGGGAAATTTCCCATTTTCTCCATGTGTAATAACATAATTTTCACAGGGGATGACAGTTTGCAGTTTCACAAAAACACTTCTGGGAAACACTCGAAATCTATCTTGTATCCTTTGTTATTGATGTCCCAAACCCAGCAATCTTGGGTAGTGAGTGTCCATGTGTCTACATACCTCACAATCCTGCCACCCACCAAACCTACTAAGGGCTATGTTACCCAGTAGTCATTTTGAGTTTTCCAGTCATCTTCCTTTCCTCTAAGTGAACAAAAAGGGCTGCCGAGATGCATTTGCCCCAAACTGCCAGGACAAAATGTTTGGGCCTGTTTAAAATTATCTCTTGAAGAGGATGGGGAGTTGGAGATAGGGAAAGGTGGAAGGAGAGGAGATTGTGATCAGATGGTGGGAATGATGACTTAGAGAAGTCGGATATGTCTTAGAGGTGAGAGAATAAAAGGTCAATGGAATGGCCATCGCATTCCATGTGTGGCAGAAGTGGACCACTGGGTCCATAAAACAGTCTTCTACAATCCAATATCAAATGATGTAATTATCTTCTGTGACCCTCTGAATCATGATATCTAGTTTGTCATCAAAAAAATAAAATTTCTTGTAAAGGAAGTGCAGTTAAATGATTTTCAGACTGTTGATCTGTCGTCTAGGGACACAGCCAGAGTGCTCTACTAGCTTCCACTGATGGAACTTGTTGAAAGCGTGGCAGCATCCAGTGAGGCCTCACAGAAGAAATTCCATACTTTTCAGCAAGTGTTGTCCACGTACTTTCTGTCGAATGTCTTTTTACAAATTATCTAGATTTTGAGTGTCGAGAGACTGAAGCCATGGCTACTCCAGATTTAATTACTGTCCCTGAGGAAATAAGCTTTTTGAAATATTTCTCCATTTTCCTATGCATAGGGTTCTTTAATGGACCTCCATACTCCAATGGAATAGCACTTTGTTGTCAAAATATTTCAACATCAACATTAGGTACTGAGCCCCCCCTTATTGGTTTTAGTCTTTTGAAAGAGATGCATACTCTGCAAATATTGCCCCTTTCCAATTGATCCCAAACATCTAATTATTCTACGTAATATGAACATACTAAGATTGTGCTACTTATCTGTAAAACAGGCATCATGTAAGGTAGATGGGACTGGCATCTCCTGTATTCCCATAGTCTTATTAAAATGTTTAATCAGCACAAACACTACTTTTTGGTTAAATGTCCTCGGTTCCTCCTTAATTTCCCCTTCTTCACTATTAGATGAGTTTTCTCTACAGACCCATATTAAGCAAGTTTTCAGAGGCGCGGGAAATGTAAAATTTCCCTATTCTTTGACAGACAATCAGTATTGCCCACATTTCCCACTAAAATGTAGCAAAGAACAGACCAAGGACACTCCGTCCTTTTGGATTTACAACAGGTAACTAGGTATGCTCATGATACACTGCCTTACTCAGCTTGAAGAGACAGGAAGAAGAAAACAAAAGAGGATTCATATTATTTACCTACTGGGCATGTCAACTTTTTCCGGTCTCTACTCATCTGACTAAGGGTTAACTCCATCCCTGAGGGCTGCCATGGAGTCTTAAGATGAAATAATGACTATCCTTGCCTTGTGTCTTGTGAGGACTTGCTCAGTGTGTTGTTCTACTAGGAAGTGTAATACACAGCCACTACCAGACTCGCCCACCCTTATTAAGGGCTTATCACTTCAGTGTAATAAGCGCTCCATTCGAGTGTTTGTTTATCACTATTTAAGGGTTTAGAGGAGAACATGACAGACTATTACATTTTATGCACTTTCCTTTTGGTTAAACTATGCTTACTTTGTACAATCCAGTGAATATCATATGATATGGTCCTAGACAGGAGACAATAATTCTCCTCTCAATTTAAGATATAACTGTGGAAGGCATTATGAAAGCATAAGGTGTAACCTTTAGCAATGTACCATCATAATAGAATCTAGTTCCTCTAATATAGGTGATTACCTTCCGTTATAAAGGGTCTATATTCAAAGTGCTTCCAGAGATTTTTATAATCACCTTTCTATTTATTTTATTCACAAGCACCTATATTTTGCTATTTTTATCCATGTTTGCTTTTAATTAAAGTAATAAAGGTTACATTTTTAAAACTTATGATGTTCAGTTACCAATAATTATATTTCATTGGTAACTTCAGGGAGATCAAATGCACCTATTGTACAAACAACTATTTAGCTCTTCTTTTCTACATATTGTTGCCTCCTGGGTAAGGGTATCAGATTGCTTAGGAGAGGTTGATGCCAGGGAATGAGATTATCTGGATTCCCCCATTCCCCCCTTTGATATTCCACTGTGATAAGCTCTGCTAAGTTGGGCATTAGGTACGGTGAAAAATATCAGGTACACACGGGGAACAATGGTCAGATAGCCCCCTAGGGATGGGAATGGCAAAGTTATCTCCACAGTTTAATCCTTAAGAGGGTATTTTATTTCGTCGACCTCCCCGAAAAAGCTCTTCTGCCACTTATCTTTGGTTTGTCTAAGGTGACAAATGCTGGTCTGGATATGACAAATTGATTACATATTTTAACCAGTAGATATTGACAAATACCCACCTAGGTATTAAGAATTAAAGGGACATAGTTTTTTATGAACTATGACAGAAGATACTACTTAACCCTCATTGGCAGTGCCGAGTACACACCTTTCATAGCACCCCACTTACTAACATCCTAGGGATCTCTGTGCATTTTTTATATACCTTGAAGAGAAAAAAAAACGTATAACTGTTTGTTTGATAACTATATCAGACCTTGTACAAAATACACATGTAGTATCTCTACTATTTTGCAGTACATTTCTTAGACTACAGTATTTATCTAAAAGCAATTTGGGAAATATATTCAATAGTACATCCTATTGTTATCACCAATAATACTACACATTATCATAAAATCATGTAAATACATTAAAACTTTGTAGTATTAATTCCTTCTGTAAATTTTCTGCTTCCTTCAGGATCTGACCACAACAATAGATGGAAGAGTGCAATAGTATAATACTGTGGGTGTTAGGTGTGTGCTAGATTGTGCCCACAATCATCATTATACTTACAATATAAAGAATAGGAGATTGGGTTAGCTGTTGTAATAGCATCACTTGGACTTCACAGTTAGCCAATAGATATTCCCAGGAATCAGACCTAAATGTGCAAAGGGGCCACAATAGTGGTATAGAATGAAGCCATGCTGCACAAGTTTTAATGTGTTTTTTTCTTATTAACTGTTTTGTGCTGACGCATCCAGTAACATTGCCCTTCGAATGTCGACTTTACTACCTGTCACAATGTCCACATTTTAAGCATGTTGACACACTGAATCTGTCAACAGCCAGACTGTCACTCGTTTGGTGTCGACAGTATGAAAATCAACAGATTCCCCATCACCAGAATGATTACATCTAATTGAAGATAGAGACATAGAAACACAAGTGTGCCGACGTAGTTTCGCTTACAACTATAAGTCAGTCCCCTAGTGGCCAAAGTATAAGAAAATATACAATGCTTGATTGACTTGCAATAGCTTTTTAGCAAAAATAATATATCTACACAAATATCTACAAAATTAATTATTAAAATAAGTAATGTTTATTTAACTTTATATGTAAGTAAAGTGAATTTTACTTCAGTATGGAACTATAAATATATATATGAGCATATGGAGCTTATGCAATTGACAATTGTTTCGTTTGAAGATTGCGGTTCTACTTTGGCTCTTATATGTGACTCCACTATTAATCAGCTAATAAATGTTAATAGAATGATATGAGTTTATATGTTCAGGGACTGAACCTTGGTGCGTCAGCTGTCTTTGGGTGTCAGAACAACTCTTATTTATTAAATAAATCATTTTCTTTCTAAACAGCTATGAAAAGGCTTTGCATGTCTGGTAGGGGGTCATGTCCCTTGAACATTAATACAAGATATATAAATGGGTATCACTAACCTACTGTTCTAATAAAAGTATGTTTCATTCTTAATTCTCTTTCACGTTCTGTGGATTTTGGTGTATGTGTTTTTTAAAGAAGGTCTTTGCTGTTTTATGAATTTTTATCAGTAGTGTAGTCCGGCGGTTCCCAAACTGTGCGCCGCGGCTCCCAGGGGTGCCGCGTCGCTGTCACTGGGGTGCCGCGGGCCAAGCATTGAAAAAAAGAAAGAACCCAGAAACTTACCAATCTGTCGGGCGCCGGGACCCAGCAGACTCCTCTCTCCCGCAGCTGTCACTGAATATCGACGTCAGTAACAAGCTGCTGCGGGAGAGAGGAGTCTGCTGGGTCCCGGCGCCCGACAGATTGGTAAGTTTCTGGGTTCTTTCTTTTTATTCTATGGCTGGTGCGCGGCAGAGGAGTGAGAGGGAGCATGACAGCGGGGCACAACAGCACAGCGGGGCACAACAGGACAGTGGGGCACAACAGGACAGCGGGGCACAACAGGACAGCGGGGCAGACAGCGGGGCACAACAGGACAGCGGGGCAGACAGCGGGGCACAACAGGACAGAGGAGGGAGGCAGCGGGGCACAACGAACAGAGGAGGGTGACAGCGGGGCAGAGAGGGTGACAGCGGGGCACAACAGGACAGAGGAGGGTGACAGCGGGGCAGAGAGGGTGACAGCGGGGCACAACAGGACAGAGGAGGGTGACAGCGGGGCAGAGAGGGTGACAGCGGGACACAACAGGACAGAAGAGGGTGACAGCGGGGCACAACAGGACAGAGGAGTGTAACAGAGGACAGAAGAGGGTGACAGCGGGGCACAACAGGACAGAGGAGTGTAACAGGGGACAGAAGAGGGTGACAGCGGGGCACAACAGGACAGAGGAGTGTAACAGGGGACAGAAGAGTGTAACAGGGGCAGAGGAGGGTGACAGCGGGGCACAACAGGACAGAGGAGTGTAACAGGGGACAGAAGAGGGTGACAGCGGGGCACAACAGGACAGAGGAGTGTAACAGGGGACAGAAGAGGGTGACAGCGGGGCACAACAGGACAAAGGAGTGTAACAGGGGACAGAGGAGTGTAACAGGGGCAGAGGAGGGTGACAGCGGGGCACAACAGGGCAGAGGAGGGTGACAGCGGGGCACAACAGGACAGAGGAGTGTAACTGGGGACAGAAGAGGGTGACAGCGGGGCACAACAGGACAGAGGAGTGTAACAGGGGACAGAAGAGGGTGACAGCGGGGCACAACAGGACAAAGGAGTGTAACAGGGGACAGAGGAGTGTAACAGGGGCAGAGGAGGGTGACAGCGGGGCACAACAGGGCAGAGGAGAGTGACAGCGGGGCACAACAGGACAGAGGAGTGTAACTGGGGACAGAAGAGGGTGACAGCGGGGCACAACAGGACAGAGGAGTGTAACAGGGGACAGAAGAGGGTGACAGCGGGGCACAACAAGACAGAGGAGTGTAACAGGGGACAGAAGAGGGTGACAGCGGGGCACAACAGGACACTGGAGTGTAACAGGGGACAGAGGAGTGTAACAGGGGCACAACAGGGCAGAGGAGTGTAACATCGGGCAGAGGAGTGTAACAGCGGGCAGAGGAGTGCGACTGCTGGGCAGAGGTGTGCGACAGCGGGGCAGAGGAGGGGCACAGCGTGAGAGGGATAGTGGAGGGGGACACAGCGTGAGAGGGGCAGTGGAGGGGGACACAGTGTGAGAGGGGCAGTGGAGGGGGACACAGCGTAGGAGGGGACAGCGTGAGAGAGGGCAGAGGAGGAGGACAGCGTGAGAGAGGGCAGAGGAGGAGGACAGTGTGACAGAGGAGGTTGACAGAGGGCAGAGGAGGGGGACAGCGTGAGAGAGGGCAGAGGAGGGTGGACATCGTGAGTGAGGGCAGAGGAGGGTGGACATCGTGAAAGAGGGCAGAGGAGGGGGGACATCGTGAGAAAGGGCAGAGGAGGGGGACAGCGTGGCAGAGGGGGCAGTGTGAGAGAGGGCAGTGTGTCTGGATGCAGAGGGGGCAGTGTGTCTGGATGCAGAGGGGGCAGTGTGTCTGGATGCAGAGGGGGCATTTTTGCATACAACTAAATAAGTATTTCTGTCCTGACCTAAATACTTATTACAATTTTTTGACCCAACTACTTCTAAAACAGGACTGCTCAATAATTATTTTGGAGGGGTGCCTTGAAAAATTTGGAGACTCTAAGGGTGCCGCGAACTGCAAAAGTTTGGGAACCACTGGTGTAGTCAGTAGTCTCAATAAAAGTGTACATTTTCAGTTTTTATAAGATTTCAGGATTAATTAGAAACGACAAACTATTTAAATCTTAACAAAATTAAGGACGTACTACAGGGTAAAAATAAAGAAACTCATATTTCTGTTAGTGAACAATCCTATTCCAAATGAAGTGACTTTGCGATAGTAAACGGAGGGGAGAGCAGTAAGGCTGCTGTAAGGGATTTGAGGGTCCCTCTAACACAATGCTCTCCCCGTAGGTCTGATATCCTTACTTGTTCTAATCTCCGTGTTTGACCCAGATTGTTCTAAGGATTCTCTGTCTTCTCCTACTGTTGAACTCAACTTGTTTAAATGGATCTCTATACATATCTTTTCCTGCCCTGACCCTTGGCTCGTTTAAAGGAACTGGTGTCTTCTCCTACCCTTGACTTCGGCTTGTCTATTATCTGCATTAACCCCTGCCAGTCTGATTTTCTTTCCACTCCACCGGACTATTGTAAATCAACAGCTACTACTACCCAAGTCTTGAGGGCGACTGATTACTGTGCAACACATAAAGTTCCTCGGAAAGGGGGCTGCTATAGGTCAACATCAAGTTATAGTAGTTGAGAATCAAATTTACATTGCCCTTAACATACAGCTATTTCTTGTAAACGTGCTTATATTTGGAACTCTCCTTGTGGACAATTCATCGTCTCCTACCGTTCTCGTCTGGTACCCATCCAGAGAACCGCGACCTGCGGGGTGAAGCAGCGAAGCCCAGACCTTCTTGCGGAGGTCCCTGGCGAACTCATTCACCTCGTTAGACTCCGACTCTCTGAGGTGGGTGGAGTCAATCCATGCAGACTGAGAAGAATCTAAATAGTTCTGTCTACTTTTATGACAGAAACATCTGGATAGCATGGATTGTGCAGAAGAACTGTCGGCAAAGGAAATGATCCATCATATCTTGGGCAGGGTGGAGCATCAAGATTCTTCCCAGATCCCTGATTCCTTCCTCGCCAACATCCGAAAGCCCTCACCCGTTTTATTTGGAATCATAGACCCCCAAAAATCTCAGCCAATATTCTGAAATGGCAGAGGTGTCCCTGATATCAAACTATACTTTCTAGCTTCCCATTTCTCACAAATTGTTGCCTCACATGACCCCCCAGGTTCCATGTTCTGGCTCGACATAGAGTCGGCCTACCTAACCCTGCCTGATCTCACTTCTTTATGGTGCTTGCCACCTACTCATCGTCCCTCCTCTGCCAAATTGTTCCCCTTCATCAAATTTGATACCAGGCTCTGGGTTTCCCACCTCTTCAAGCTGAAACTCTCCTCTGCGATATCCCCCTTAACCACTAATTGGCACAACCTTGTGTTCACTCCTGGATCCTCCGCTACAAAGCACCGTAAATGCATCCATGTAGGTTTCAAATTTCCAGTGGATTTCCCCAAACAGGTTAGTTGACTCCCGTTAGCGGAACTCCAACACCAATCCCCATCCTACATCCTCAGCCCTTTTGAATGTTTTCAAATTAGCCATTTCTTCTGATGCCTTCCACCAATCTATGTCTAAGGGACCTCACTCACTTTGAATCTCTTTGTAGATGACACCTCTTGGACAAGGGCTTGATTTCCCAAATATACAGTATCCTTCTCACTTCTGCCCTTCCTTCTCCAAACCCTAATGAGGATGACTGGGAAAGGAACCTTGGTCCTCCCCTGGATGATGAGGCTTGGAAGGACATGAGACTGGGGATAGCTAAAAGTTCCATATCAACTTAACTCAAGGAAACCTCCTACAAAATCTATTACCACTGGTATTACACCCCCACTAGACTCCATAGAATATTTCCTTCTTCCTCGCCCTACTGTTGGCAGGGTTGTGGCCACAGGGGTACTATGCTTCATATTTGGAGGACCTGACAGTCAATCGCCTCCTTCTGGGACTCGATCCATAGATTCTTAAACACCCTATTCAAAGCTCCAGTCCTGAAGGATCCCTGGGTATTCCTTCCAAGACTTGAACAAATTCTCCAAAAAACTAACTGCCCACATCCTGACAGCTGCCAAATCACTCATAGCCCTCAATTGGAAAAATACCTCTCCGTCGTCTCTTTTGGCCCTTAAAAAGCCAATTTGGCACGTTGCCGCCATGGAGATTACATATTACCTCCATGATAGAGGCCATGTTTTTAACAAATTATGGGCCCCATGGCTAAGCGTGGAACACGCCTTTCCACCTCAACCAGCCGCTTCCACCAGCCTTACCCATGTGCGATGACCATAGCCTCCCCTGATACGCACCCTTCCATTGCTCTTGGCTGTTTATACCCTGATTGTCCTCTGAATATTCACACCGCTTAACCTCGTGAGCGTGAACCCTCCCCCGTCCAGCTACCAACCACAACCCCCGTTTCTACTACCTACTTTTAATATCGCTCTCTAAACCGCAAAACCTGGTCACTTTTGGTCTAACGTTACTCTCGAGCACAATATATCACAACTGCTGTTTCCCTATGTATGTAACACAGCATTATCATTCTGCTTTTTGTATATTCTTTACTGACCATTGAAGATAAAAAATTATAAAGATTCTCCTGAGGTTCAGTACGTGAAATCGAAGCCCCGCTGTAGATAGACTTACCCCCAGAGAGGTGCGGAGTCTAACGGTAGAGAGGTATTCACCAGGGATCCCCGCAAAGGAATATGGACTTAGCTGCTCTCTAGCCGCAGGTCGCGGTCCTCTAAGGGGGATTAGAGCAGGGTGATATGGAACTGTGGAGTGGAGCAGGACTGCTGGACGATAAATGCAAAGGTTCAGGTGAATGGCAATGAACCGAAGCGTTGAAGTCTTTACAAAGCGAATAGCTGAGAATAGGACTGATTATGAGGCACGAGGTTCCTGCACCAATACTACAGGTCTAGATCGTGGAACAGGTAACACAGGATACTGATGTGCCGATGGGAGCCAGAGAGAACAGCGTCCGAACAGGTAAGGAGACCTGAAGATCTGGCTACTTAGTAGTGATGGGTAGTTCACGAATGATTAGTTCAAATGAACTAATCTTCAAAGTGAACTAAATCATTTAGTTCACAGCTCTGACAAAGATTAGTTCACCAGGAACTTAAACAAGTGGGAGGAGTTAGAGATAAAGCCGAGCAGCTCCAGCAGCCTCACTCACTGTCTCATTCACACTGGCTCTTTTGTTTCTATTCAGCTCTCTCATTTAATACTCATGAGTCAGTACCTCTAAACTACCAAAGGTGGCATTGCTGTGCTCAGACATTGTGTGAGACTCTGGAGCTGATCACTGACTATGAGTCATGAGTCATTCTCTCAGGAGTTCATTAGTTCATCTAGTTCATTTCACTCAGTGACTCATATGAGTCTTCAAATCATTTCACTCTTCAAATCATTCCACTCTTTCGAATCTTTCGAATCTTTTCAATCATTCAGATCATTTAGCTCATGAGTCACAGGATACATTCCCTTCCCTGTCAGCTCAAGACACAGTGCACTGGTGAGTGCTGCATGTTATATACTGTAGTTCTGTTTACTGCGCCATATATACAGGGGAGATGTATTAAACCTTCAAGAGAGATAAAGTGGAAGCGTTGCCCATAGCAACTAATCAGTTTCTGTCATTTTATAGACTCTGCTAGATAAATGACAGAAGCTGATTAGTCATAATTGCCAACATTATGTTGTTTACGTCTGGGAGTTCCTGGAGCGGTGTATTGTCGTAGGGGGCGGGGCTTTGTGAATTGCGCCATGTTGGCCTCGCCCCCAGTGACTTGATGCCTATTTGGGGGTCTTTTTACAGCTGTAAAAATTCCCCCCTAAGGTTTGATACATCTCCCCTATATCCTGATTGCACTGATCTCAATTTTAAAAGCAAAAAAGTGACACTTTATAATACTCTGAATTTGGGTCTTTTTCATTTGCATATTATGGAAATAAAAAATAATAATGAAAATGTAATGAACTTTGCAGAGCTCAACATGTCACTACTAGTTTTTGTATAAGTGATTGCCCTTTTTAAAATATTAAAAATGATCTGACATATTAAACTTATCTGATCATTTTAACAGGACTATAACTCATCTAATGAGGAGTAGTAGATATGCCTACAGTATGTGTAATAGACTAGATCTATGTCTCCAATCACTTCTCTCAGCAGTGTTCCAGAGCCAGTGATCTAACTGAACTAACTGAGCTAGATGAACTACTGAGTCAAATGAGTGAAATAAACTACTGAGTCAAATGAACTACTGAGTGAAATGAGTGAAATGAACTACTAAGTCAAATGAGTGAAATGAACTACTGAGTAAAATGAGTGAAATGAACTACTGAGTCAAATGAGTGAAATGAACTAATCTTTTGAACTAATCTTTTGTGTGAACTATAACAGAATGAACTAATCTTCAAAATGAACTAGATTTCCCATCACTACAACTTAGTAGAGGGAGGTCTCCCAGAAATGCGGGAGTCTCACGGATATTCTGGGAGAGTAGGCAACTATGCATTAAAGAAAAGCAGCTAATGAATCTTTAGAGACTGAAGTGTCTTTTACATTTCTGTCTCCATTACTGAAGTCATGTTGTCTTACCTGTCAGTCTTTGATTAAATTATTGTTAATTTTGAGCCCTTTTGCTGAAAAAAACAAAACAATTTGTAGCTCCAGAAGGGCGTATCTATGTAAGATAAAGAGGCCACTTATGGTGCAACTAGTCCCTTTGCTGTTAGCTGGGTAAATGCCATACAAATCACCTGAGCGATCTATGGCATAGGAACCAATACATAGAACATGTGATGTAAGGGGCTAATGACCTGAACATTCCAGAGTGAGCAAACTAGATGCCTTTATATTAATTATCTGACCAGTAAGGGGTAAATGGGGAACTAACTGTCTCACAAACAGGCTGTGACTGAGGCCAGTAACACACAGCGGTCCAGGCGCTGTGTGAGCAATGTACGTGCTGTGATCACATGACCAGTGGAAGGCGTGAGGCGGTTCACATGCTCTGCAGTGTACTGACAGGGGCGGAGGGATATGCGCCGGAATAAAGGCCCGGTCTTGTGTGTAGGACTAGGAAGAGACTTGTTGCAGGGTCCTCCTGGCTCAGTGTAGCCGGGGAGCTGTATGTATCCGCCGTCACATCCGGGTACAACATGGCCAGGTGCGTGTTATTGTACCGGTGTCCTCACCGTCTTGTATGTGTGACCCCCGCACCCCCGTGTGATGTACCCGCTACTGCTTCCTTCTATACCCCGATACATCCCCTAGTGTGTTACTGTGTATGTCTGTCTTCCTATGTGTTTCCTATACTAACACCCCTTACATCAGCCGCTGCATGTCTATTTCTTTCATTCATTATGTATATGACTACACCAAAACTTTCAGTAGATGGCGACAGTGACACTAGAAACCCCATAGTCACCAGGTGAGACTGATTGTGCTCACCCTTCTTCACTAGGTGACTGTGCCCACCCTTCTTCACTAGGTGACTGTGCCCACCCTTCTTCACTAGGTGACTGTGCCCACCCTTCACTAGGTGAGACTGACTGTGCCCACCCCTCCTCACTAGGTGAGACTGACTGTGCCCACCCCTCCTCACTAGGTGAGACTGACTGTGCCCACCCCTCCTCACTAGGTGAGACTGACTGTGCCCACCCTTCTTCACTAGGTGAGACTGACTGTTCCTTCACTAAGTGACTGTTCCCACCCTTCTTCACTAGGTGACTGTTCCCACCCTTCTTTACTAGGTGACTGCCCACCCTTCTTCACTAGGTGAGACTGACTGTGCCCACCCTTCTTCACTAGGTGAGACTGACTGTGCCCACCCTTCTTCACTAGGTGAGACTGACTGTGCCCACCCTTCTTCACTAGGTGAGACTGACTGTGCCCACCCTTCTTCACTAGGTGAGACTGACTGTGCCCACCCTTCTTCACTAGGTGAGACTGACTGTGCCCACCCTTCTTCACTAGGTGAGACTGACTGTGCCCACCCCTCTTCCCTAGGTGAGACTGACTGTGCCCACCCTTCTTCACTAGGTGACTGTGCCCACCCTTCTTCACTAGGTGACTGTGCCCACCCTTCTTCACTAGGTGACTGTGCCCACCCTTCTTCACTAGGTGACTGTGCCCACCCTTCTTCACTAGGTGACTGTGCCCACCCTTCTTCACTAGGTGACTGTGCCCACCCTTCTTCACTAGGTGACTGTGCCCACCCCTCTTCCCTAGGTGAGACTGACTGTGCCCACCCCTCTTCCCTAGGTGAGACTGACTGTGCCCACCCCTCTTCCCTAGGTGAGACTGACTGTGCCCACCCCTCTTCCCTAGGTGAGACTGACTGTGCCCACCCCTCTTCCCTAGGTGAGACTGACTGTGCCCACCCCTCTTCACTAGGTGAGACTGACTGTGCCCACCCCTCTTCACTAGGTGAGACTGACTGTGCCCACCCCTCTTCACTAGGTGAGACTGACTGTGCCCACCCCTCTTCACTAGGTGAGACTGACTGTGCCCACCCCTCTTCACTAGGTGAGACTGACTGTGCCCACCCCTCTTCACTAGGTGAGACTGACTGTGCCCACCCCTCTTCACTAGGTGAGACTGACTGTGCCCACCCCTCTTCACTAGGTGAGACTGACTGTGCCCACCCATCTTCACTAGGTGAGCGTGTACCCACCCATCTTCACTAGGTGAGACTGTGCCCACCCCTCTTCACCAGGTGAGACTGACTGTGCCCACCCCTCTTCACCATGTGAGACTGACTGTGCCCACCCCTCTTCACCAGGTGAGACTGACTGTGCCCACCCCTCTTCACCAGGTGAGACTGACTGTGCCCACCCTTCATCACCAGGTGAGACTGACTGTGCCCACCCTTCATCACCAGGGGAGACTGACTGTGCCCACCCATCATCACTAGGTGAGACTGACTGTGCCCACCCATCATCACTAGGTGAGACTGACTGTGCCCACCCATCATCACTAGGTGAGACTGACTGTGCCCACCCATCATCACTAGGTGAGACTGACTGTGCCCACCCATCATCACTAGGTGAGACTGACTGTGCCCACCCATCTTCACTAGGTGAGCGTGTGCCCACCCATCTTCACTAGGTGAGACTGACTGTGCCCACCCATCTTCACTAGGTGAGCGTGTGCCCACCCATCTTCACTAGGTGAGACTGATTGTGCCCACCCATCATCACTAGGTCAGACTGACTGTGCCCACCCATCATCACTAGGTCAGACTGACTGTGCCCACCCATCATCACTAGGTCAGACTGACTGTGCCCACCCCTCTTCACTAGGTGAGACTGACTGTGCCCACCCCTCTTCACTAGGTGAGACTGACTGTGCCCACCCATCTTCACTAGGTGAGCGTGTACCCACCCATCTTCACTAGGTGAGACTGTGCCCACCCCTCTTCACCAGGTGAGACTGACTGTGCCCACCCCTCTTCACCATGTGAGACTGACTGTGCCCACCCCTCTTCACCAGGTGAGACTGACTGTGCCCACCCCTCTTCACCAGGTGAGACTGACTGTGCCCACCCTTCATCACCAGGTGAGACTGACTGTGCCCACCCTTCATCACCAGGGGAGACTGACTGTGCCCACCCATCATCACTAGGTGAGACTGACTGTGCCCACCCATCATCACTAGGTGAGACTGACTGTGCCCACCCATCATCACTAGGTGAGACTGACTGTGCCCACCCATCATCACTAGGTGAGACTGACTGTGCCCACCCATCATCACTAGGTGAGACTGACTGTGCCCACCCATCTTCACTAGGTGAGCGTGTGCCCACCCATCTTCACTAGGTGAGACTGATTGTGCCCACCCATCATCACTAGGTCAGACTGACTGTGCCCACCCATCATCACTAGGTGAGCGTGTACCCACCCATCATCACTAGGTGAGACTGACTGTGCCCACCCATCATCACTAGGTGAGACTGACTGTGCCCACCCATCATCACTAGGTGAGACTGACTGTGCCCACCCATCTTCACTAGGTGAGACTGACTGTGCCCACCCATCTTCACTAGGTGAGCGTGTGCCCACTCATTTTAGTTAGGGGAGACTGTGCCCACCCATTTTCATTAGGTGACTGTGCCTACCAGTCCCCTCTTCATGTACCGCACCCCAAACTCCCCCAGTTTCCTCCAGGTGTCGCATCCCTCACCGACCCTTATATGTACTACATGGCACTATAGATGGCAGAGTGGTTGGCATTGCTGGGGCCATGGTGTCTATTCCACCCAGGGCACTATTTGTGTAGTGTTTGTATGTTCTCCCCATGTTTGTATCGTTTTCCTTTAGGTTCTCTGGTTTCCTCATAGAGTCCAAAAACATACTGGAAGGTCAATGTTGGAGAGTGTGTGTTTGTGTGGTAGAGAATTTAGACTGTAAGCTCCATGGGGGGCAGGGACTGATGTAAATGATTAAATATTCCCTGTAGAACCCTGCGTAAAATGTGCATGCTATATAGTGATAATTGGTCATAGACAAATGGAATACCTTTATATTCTGTTTATATTTAGATTTTTTTAAGTTGAAAATGTTTAAATTATTATTTTAAATAACACATTTTGTTTTCGCTTACATTGTTTTTGTTTTTATCTTTTTTTTTCAGACAGGCGATCTAACTATGGTGGGCACACATCCTCTGAGGTTTAAAGGAAATATTTATTTTATGGATATGCCTGTGAACAGTTGTGGAACTTTTCATCCGTTAGTTACATGGTTTGCATGCATGTAGCTGTTGATGGTGATTGGATTAGTTGGGCTTTTACTGTTTGGCTTGTTTTAATGTGAGACTAGACAACCTCTTCTGGGAAAAAGATGAAGACTCGCTGGTCTTGCACGTGGATCTGTCTAGTCATCTTACTCTCTCGATCACATTTGTTATTTCCTGCACTGGTGAATGGTGAACGAGTACCCTCGGGACATCAGATGGAAACTTCTGGAAAATACCATGGTAAGAACAGTCTGGTTATATTTGACCAGGTATCAGTACTACAACCAATAAATGTTACCCCCTACTGGCTTAAACAAGCCTTCTACTTACTGAATTTGCATTCTTTTTTCTGGCCTTCCACGATTCAGTGACGTTCAGTGTCTAAGTTGGCTCTCTGCTCTATTTGCTCTCGTATTTGTCGTCATTTCCCCTCAGATAATAATTTGTGTCTGGAACAAATTACCTTTTAAAAGGGGATCTAACTCTCCCCACCTCCCTTTTGATTTTTTTTGATTTTTTTTTTAACAAATGTAAATATTAGATGGTTTTGTCACAAAGAACCACATAAAAAATGAACTATGTACTGCTCATGGGTACAGTACATAGTAAGCTGCTCTCTGGTTGCCAAAACTTGTGTTTTCCTTGAACCTTGCTTTGCCGATTGTGAAGATACCGGGTTTAATATAACCCTCTGTACTGCACAAGTACTACCTGGTACCTATCCAAACTTGAAAATCACCCAGGCAAATATCCAAAATAAAATAAATAATTTAATTTAACACAATGATAGCACCAAACGGCAATAAACATATTTAAATAACCTGCATCAAATAAAACTACAGCATACCTGCCAACTCTCCCGGAATGTCCGGGAGACTCCTGAAATAAGGTAAGTCTCCCAGGCTCCCGGGAGAGCTGGCAAATATCCCGCTGCAGCCACCGCTAAATGACGCGATTCACCCCGAATCACGTCATTTTGCCCCCCCCCCACCCGCGACAAAATGGAATTTTTTTTGCGGGGGCGGGGTTAAAATGACGCGATTTGTCATGCCCCCTCCCGCCCTCCAGTCACGCCCATCTCCCGGAAACAGAATACAGAAAGTAGGTAAGTATGAACTACAGTCTGGCACAGACAACATACAGGGTATAATGAAAACACCTCACCAGTATCTTAGCCTCTCTCAGGGACTTGCTGTCTATCCATTCAAGCTTCTCCCCCTCTCTCCTTTGAGGCTACCATGGCAGTGGTCCTGAGTCACTGTCACTCTGCTTTTGGCGGACGCACAGCTCTCCAAGATCCGGAGAGGTAGATCAGGGCAAAGGCAGTACTCCAGGGACCGATTTGTCCCTTTCCTGTCAGGGCAGAGATCTAGATCTCAACCCCATCCTGACTTCAGCTATCACTGGGTAGTGAATGCCAATTTGCAGTTCTTTGGAATTGGTATTTAAAGGCAGAAATGACCTTCTCAGGAGTTTCAGGACCTGCCTGATTGGTCCTTTTCTGTGTTTACCTTTTCACAGACAAACATACAGACAAAGGGATAGTAGATGAGCCACACTTGATATAATCAAGGATAGGTATTGTTCTGTGGCTATACAGCAGAGTTTGTTTAAACAGGAGAGATCTCAATCCAGACACATTACATTTAAATACACAGCGCAGGCCTCTGGAATTAAACATAGAGCTCTATCTGTGGACCTTTTCCCTATTACAAGTTTAAATATGACTAAGAAATATAGGAACCAGAGGGCTAGAAATAGTATATGTTTTTATAGTCCACAGTTTGTGAGAAACGAGGTGCAGACTGGTTGAGGTGATATTAAAACACCTTGTTTCACCACACGGATGTAGGTTGAACTTCTATTTGTTGGCATTTATATATGGCTTGGAGAATAGTCCAGAGTGTGGTATAGAGGGAGCTGCCTGTAGTCCACAATTTCACATTGTTGCACCCTGCTTCAACATTACAGCAAGGTGTAATGAGAACAGTCTCCAGACCTCCAGATAGACATCAGCATTTGGAACATGTTTCAGGGGTGGCTGGAGGTGAATACTGTTATTTTTCTGAATAACAGTGGCTTAGTGGTTAGCATTTCTGCCTCGTAGCACTGGGGTTATGAGTTCAATTCCCGACCATGGCCTAATCTGTGGGGAGTTTATATGTTCTCCCCGTGTTTGCGTTGGTTTCCTCCGGGTGCTTCGTTTTCCTCCCACACTCCACAGACATACTAGTAGGTTAATTGTCTGCTTTTAAATTGACCTTAGTCCCATGCGGTCTGTGTGTGTATGTTAGGAATTTTAGACTGTAAGCTCCAATGGGGCAGCGACTGATGCGAGCGAGTTCTCTGTATAGCGCTGCGGAATTAGTGAGATATAAAGAGCTAATGATGATAACCTAAAACAATAGCATATATATTTCTCTCTACTAGGCACATTTTAACCAGTGAATATTTTTCACATGTCAAATAAATCTGGCCGCCGTAAATATATATTCAAATGAAGAACAGATGGTAGGTTACGCTGTGGCTTTAAATCTCCAATATTAATGTCTTTGGAATATCACACAGTCTATATTAAACACAGTAAGGCTGTCTGATGCTTTCCCTTTGGAAAACTTTTTTTTATAACACTCTTCCATCTCAGTACAGTACATAAGTATAGGATTCCGTTATTTTTACATGGAATAACCCGGACTTGTAAAGGGAATGTTGCAAGGTACAGTGTCTACTGTGTGGATGATTGTGTTGGTCTAATATAAAATGACAGATTTATTGTTTAGCTAATGTTATGGTTAATATGAAGAGTGGGAAATGATCCCATTGGGAGAGCAAGCACTTTGTATATTTAACCAGCTGGGGTATGAGTTTATTAAGGCCATGTTGTGGTATTAGTGGAAAACATGATTCTTATGCAGGAAATCCTGACCTCTTCCCACTGACAGAAAGCACAAGAGCCTAAGTACTGTCTCTGCAATCTCAGCAGAAGTTCTGTGCTGATGAATGGTCTCTGAATCTGAGCACAAATGTGGTATAGACTAAGCAATAAAGACAATGATTATTTAGTTATAAGTAGCATTATTTTCACCAGGTCTCGGATTAAATTAAAAAATACCCTCTAAGGATACAAACAAATAAACACCAGGGGGTAAATGTATCAATGTCCGGATTCTTCAACTCCGGCGTGTTCAGCGTCTTCGGCGATTAAATTTAAAGCGGCGCTGCCTTGTAAAGGGAAGTTTCCCTTTACAATGCAGCGCCGATTTAAATTTAATCGCTGAACACGCCGGAGTTGAAGAATCCGGACATTGATACATTTACCCCCATATCTAGTCTTTTAAATATAAATGAAAGTAATACCCCATACTTTAATCTTGCTAGATAAAGTCAGATTTGCTGAATTCAGTAGACCCGTATGCAGGAAAATTGTTTTCTTTGAATATTACTACCTTTGCTCACATGTGTCAGTTCTATTATTGTGTTGGGCAGTTAATGTATGTTAATAGAACAAAGTGGGTTTCTATGTTCTGGGCGAACTGAACGTCAGTGTCTTAGCTATTTTTCTTGGGTGTAATCTATTATTTTGTGCCATGGGCCAGTACTTATAAGGCCAGGGCTGAACAAACCTCTGGAACCAGATAGTCAATGCATCTAAAAAATTACTCGTTAACTTTGTGGGAATCATTTTCTTTGATGATTGATGCAACCCTTCTCTGGCTTATTAAAAGATTTTAGATTTGATTGACTGGCTCCAGCGTTATGCAAGTATTTATATTAATTAATGCACGCCTGGTAAAAGGAAATACATTATTAATTTGTAAGAGAATCTGAGGGCAAAACTATGACTCACAGACCTGTTTTAGATCCCAAGCTAAAAGAAAAATGGTTGATATAAAATGTGTTCACTCACTGACTGACTTCCTTTATACCTCTCTGCTGTCCTCTTGGAGGAAGCCTTCCTGGAAGAGAGCATAGCGCGCTCAACAAAATGCACTAAACTGGCTGTCTTCCTTTATACCTCTCTGCTGTCCTTGTGAAAGGTAGCCTTCCTGGAAGAGAGCATAGCGTGCTCAACAAAATGCTCTGAACTGGCTGACTTCCTTTTTTTAAATCTTTCTAAATATGTTGTGCACAAAACACTTTTGAGTAAAGAAAAAACTAACAAAGAACCCAGGGACATATAAAGGGCGAAAAATATGAAGACTGCTGCTCTTAAATTATACGTATTTTCCATGTTAAATAAATGATTTAATGGTGAATAAAATGTTGAAAGTAGGTATCTTTTATATACGGGAGACATGAGACACTAAGTGGTAAAGAAGATGCTATGGGTTGACCTGACAGGCATTATTATATAATGCTTCCCACATACTTATTTTGGTTTCGTATTATTGTGATGGGTTCTCATTTGTTTTATGGCAGTTGGCTAGTTTTCTTGTACACTGCTTTACAGGTAATGTCATTGTGGCTCTCTAGTGAAAGTCTTCCTGCACATACCCCCCAAAGTACAATATGAAGGAGTCCCATGAATACTTAAATCTATCCTGTATCTAATCTTTCTGTCTGCAGAAAGCCTGGACTCAATGCTGTCAGAATATGATGTTATCTCGTTGTCTGGTATCCAACAGCACTCTGTGAGGAAACGGGACCTGCAGGCTCCATCTCATGTGGAGAGAATGCTGGAGTTCACTGCCCTGCACAGGTAATCTAACCCCATGGTGCCTGAACCTTTAGCCCACCATCCTGACACTCGGAGAACATCATCTGGGGCTTTGTTTGATAGTGTATACTGACATTCTCACGCAGGGCTTGTCAAATCCTGGGCACCTTACTCCTGGGAAGCCGTGCCCAGCATAAATAGGGACGTTTGTTGTTCTGCTCCCAGTGTTATGTCGCACAGTGTATGGTAAAGAGGACTTTGTAACAAGCTCTCTTCTCTGACCACCAACAATGGCATCTAATTGACACCCCAGAATGCTGTGCACACTTCCTAGCATTCTGGAGCATAAAATTTAAGCTCTCTTGGAGGGGACCTCATCCAGAGGACTTGGGCTCTGTATCATGGAAGTACTCAGAAGGGAAATGATGTATGATCATTCATCTCTGAGTAAACGTGGAGCAGCAGTGTAGCTGTGAGCGGGGTGGAGGCAGTAATGGTGCAGTGATGATGCTGAAGTGGTCGGTGAATGGATGTGTGCTGTGAGGGGAAGCTTAGAGTGTGGACTTCAGGATTGATGTGGGGATAGGGAAGGGTTATTATGTAGATTAAATGCAATGACTGTAAGGGGTGAGCTGTGTGTAAAGGGGGTTTAATCTATGGTCCCCTATCTTATAGCAAATACCATATAAAAATGAATTAAAATTTGCCTGGCTCATAAAGTTTTAGGCTCCTAGACGCTAAAAACATTGTAGAGCCCAGTTCTTACAGTTGAATGATCCAGTGAGCCAGGAAAGAGAGAAAATTATCTGCATGATAAGTGTATGTGTCATAGTCATACGTAATAGGCGTTCCAGTAAGGCTGGGTACACACCACAGCCGTTTATCGGGGAAATCACATGATAAATGACCGTTTGGCCCGATATTGCAGTAGTGTGTACACTCTAACGATTTATCGTTCCAAAGCATATAGTATTGTTTCGTTTGATTTTTAAACTGAATTAAAAATCTCATTCAGTGATGGAACAATGTTGTTACAATTCTGCAGTGTGTATGCACTCATACCAGCAGTGACCATAGATCTCTATGAAGTGTGCAGAGTTACGATCTTTTCAGCCGATAGTTATGACAGATGAAGAGCACAGATCTGATGGTAAACCTTAGTAAACGTGTAAAGTGTGTACACATGAATCGGCTGCTGATCGGGACTCCAGGCCCCCCCCAGACGTTGGTAAAATCATTAACGATATCCCATCGGGAGAAATTTTCTGTAGTGTGTACCCGGGATTAGTGTATGCTAGTACGGCTGTTGTTAGTGCTATGTGAAATGTAAGGATTTCTCACTGTGTTGTGATAATTGGTGTTTGTACACAATTTCCAAATCTCACAGTCTGCCTGGGTTAAACAAAACTCTTTTCGGTTTAAGGGTATATGAAAATGTGCCCTATAGTATCAGCTGTGCAGGCTGGACATTATCTCTTCTCTTGTCATCTCATCTTGACTACTACAACCTCCTTCTGTCTGACATTCCTGTCACCCAAGTATCCTCACTTCAATCCATCCTAAATGCAGCTACAAGGCTGATCTCCCTCTCACTGCTCTACATCTACTGCACCACTTTGCAAATCCCATATTGCAGCCTCTCCACCATCTATCTGAGACTGACGAGGCGAATACACTTACCCTGGTGGGGAGCTTGCACCATTGGTAGTATAGTTTGTACACATTTACGCACTGTCATTGTTTTTTCAGAAACTCTTTATTTACCAAGTGTGTCTGTTTCTTCCAGAATGTGCTGCAACAATAACCTGTTTTCACTACCAGTGTCCTTTTGTAAAACCAGAAGTCCAGGCTGTACATTGTTTGCTGTTTTCGTCGTCTTTTGCGTTATGTTTCCTCCTCCTGTAATTTACATAATCTGTTTATTTGACATTTTCCAGGCATTTTAAACTGTACTTAACATCTGAAGCAGATCATCTCTCTGAGAACCTGAAAGCAGTGGTGTTGGATGGGAACGGGAAAGGAAAGGAGTTTCCTGTTAAGCGCTCCGACTTCTTCACTGGCCATGTTGTTGGTTAGTAGATACTTCCTTTAGGACACTTGTTACTGCTCTGTATCATTGGTGTTTTGTATTGGCCTTTGACAGGCCAAAACATAGGAGCCAGCATTTGTTTTAACAATTTGATGATTGCAGAAAATATTTGGGTTTGTTGGTATTTACATTGAAACAAAAAATAGCTTCACACTTTGCATTCAATTAAGTTAGACATTATTAGCATATTATACCAGCCTGTGGCCCCTTGCAGCCCACTGCACCATGTGACCTCTAGCTCTTCCCTCCTCTGCAGTACTGGGAGCCATTACACTTGGTTCACAGTATTTAGATCTCCCATGCCCAGTGTTACACTGTGCTCTTACATCGATCAGATCTGCTCTCACATAGTGAAAACTGATCATGGCTTTATTGGTGCCTCTAGCAAATATGAAAATATAATTGCAGTGGGGCCTGTCTACAAAAATAAAGAAAGCAAATTTTTTTTATAGAGGAGACCTGATGGGAAAACATGATCGCGTCACCATTCTGACTGGGTTTTGTCAGCCCTCAATTTAATGTATTCATTTATCACTTAAGATGGTCCCAGCATGGATGAGTTATGCCTAGAACACCAGTGCCTTTATGAGCACATTGGAACAATGGCTGATGAGATATGAAATAGCTAACTGAATTGGGCAAAATGTATAGAGATGGTAGCCAGTCCCTACTCCCAACAAAATGATCTGCACAGGGAGATGATGACCATTGCTAACAGTGGCTGAGGTTCTCAGACCTGCTAATCATTAGTAACAACAAATATGAAGTAGCGATATACCGCAATTTCTGTTACTAGTTGTGAAAATCTGAAAATGTTCTATATATTCGCTGATGAATAGTAAAAACATTGTGAATTTGTCATTCATTGAAACATAGAATCTTCCTACAGACAAGAGCTTACAGGGCCTCTGCACTTTTTTTTATCTGAAATATAAAGAAAAGGCAAATTGTAGATATAGATGTCCCACTCAGGCAATCCAGGATATCGCTACTCCTGACTGATTTTTCATTTGTCAGATTCCCGTCTACATCAGGCATATTCAAATCTTCCATAATATTCACCTCATTTGTCATTGACAGCTCAGTGATTTTCTCTATTAATACTATATCCATTTCCTCATGTTATCTATATATTGTTCCTATTCAGAAAATCTCTTGCCAATGTCTAGAGTTTCTGAAATGCTCTCATTCCTATCCGGAGTGACTTTTATTAATTGCAGTTCTTTTTAGCTAATAATTTTACATACAGTGGCTATAGAAAATCATCATACCCTGTCCCAACCATTACCTTTTGTCACATTACATTATGAAAATGGAAATAAATTACATCAAACTTTTTCCAGCTGTATTTACACATTATAACCTCCAACATCAAAGTGAAAATAACTCACAAAACTTCTAAGCAATTAATATAATTTAATTACTAAAATGCCTGTTGTGGATAAGTGATCATACCCTTAGAGTAACCATTGTAAACTTGGTCGGGTACAACCAAAGACACAACAGGAGAATTGGCCACCACCTGACATCAAGTGTAGTGGTTTTGATCTCTTCAGAATAAAACCAGCTGTTTCTTGATGATTCCACTACTAGTAGAGTATGGTAAGGCAAATAAATCACCATGGTTGGAAAGTTGCTTTTAAAAGGACTAAGGGATAAAGTTGTGGAAAGGCACAAGTTAGGAGAAGAATACAAAAAGATTTCATAGGCTTTTACTCTCCCTCTGAGTATTGTTCAAAGCATTATTAAGAAGTGGAAGGCACCACCAACACTTTGCCTTGATTGGGCCGTTTCTCCAAACTGGATGACAGCCAGGAGGATATTGATCAGGGAAGCTAACGAGGCAAATAGCAACTTTGAAGGACTTACAAGATTTTATGGCTCAGAAATTGGTCGATCTGTACATGTGACAACTATCTCTCAAGCTTTACACAAAGCTGCCCTGTATGGCATGGTAGCAAGAAAGAAGCCTCTTCTGAAAAAGTGCCACACCATTTGTTTCCGCTTGGAAAAAAACACTTGGAAGATTTAGATGCCATGTGGAAAAAGGTTGTATGGCTAGATAAAATCCAAGGTGGAACTTTTTGGACTGAACTCCAAGCGCTATGTTTGGCCCAAACACAGCACACCACCCAAAGCACACCATACCTACTGTGCTGCATGGTTGTGTACACGTTATGTTGTGGAAGTGTTTCTCTTCAGGGCAATTGGTCAGAAGCGAAGGAAAGATGGATGCTGCCAAGTACACCAAAATTCTGGAGGAAAACCTGTGGCCTTCTGCTGGACAGCTGAAGATGAACAGGTGGTTCACCTAGCAGCACAAATACCCTAAACATACAGCCAAGAAAACAGTGCAGTGGCTTAAGGATGGGAAGGTGAATGTCCTTGACTGGCCAAGTTAGAGCCCTGACCTAAATCCAATAGAAAATCTGTGGACAAACTTGAGAGTAGTCCATCACCGCTCACTAGGAAATTTGACTGAACTTGAACAATACTGCAAGGAATAATGGGCAAATATTGCCCAATTTAGGTGCACAAATCTGGTAGAGACATACAGTCATGGCCAAAGTTTTGAGAATGACACAAATATAATTTTTCACAAGTCTTCTGCCTCAATTTTTATGATAGCAATTTACATATACTCCAGAATGTCATGAGTGATCAGATGAATTGCAATTAATTTGAAACATGACAATGAACTTTTAGCCCAAAGACAACATTTCCACTGCATTTCAGCCCTGCCACAAAGGACCAGCTGACATCAGGTCAGTGATTCTCTCATTAACACAGGTGAGAGTGTTGACAAGGACAAGGCTGGAGATCACTCTGTCATGCTGATTGAGTTAGAATAACAGACTGAAAGTTTTAAAAGCAGGGTGGTGCTTGAAATGATTGTTCTTCCTCTGTTAAGCATTGTTATCTGCAAGGAAACACATGCAGTTATCAGTGCTTTGCACAAAAAGGGCTTCACAGGCAAGGATATTGCTGCTAGTAAGATTGCACCTAAATCAACCATTTATCAGATCATCAAAACTTCAAGGAGAGAGGTTAAATAGTTGTGAAGAAGGCTTCAGGGTGCCCAAGAAGAAGGCTTCAGGGCGTCCAAGAAGAAGGCTTCAGGGCGTCCAAGAACGTCCAGCAAGCGCCAGGACTGTCTCCTAAAGTTGATTCTGCTGCGGGATCGGGGCACAACCAGTGCAGAGTTGCTTGGGAATGGCAGCAGGCAGGTGTGAGTGCATCTGCACGCACAGTGAGGGGAAGACTTTTGGAAGATGGCCTGGTGTCAAGAAGGCCAGCAAAGACTTCTTGACACTTCTCTCCAGGAAAAACATCAGGGACAGACTGATATTCTGCAAAAGGTACAGGGATTGGACTGCTGAGGACTGGTGTAAAGTAATTTTCTCTGATGAATCCCCTTTCAGATTGTTTGGGGCATCTGGAAAAACGCTTGTCCGGAGAAGGAAAGGTGAGCGCTACCATCAGTCCTGTGTCATGCCAACAGTAAAGCATCATGAAAACCATTCATGTGTGGGGTTGCTTTTTAGTTCCTTCCATGTCTTTGTATGTTCAGATAAGTGTTAATTAAATGTGTGAATTCCTTAAGAAGAACTTCTGTTCCCCTAGAACCAGGACAGCTCTCTGTGCTGTTCCAACATCACTTCTATATAAATCATTAGTATGAACATGGCCATCAGTAGCTATCTCTTCACCTTGACTCAGTTTGTTAATTCCACCAGTCTAATGAGCATTTCTAGACCTCCCTACTGCTTGTTGTCACAGTAGATTTGTATTACAATTATCTTTCTTATCTTGCTTCTATTAGCTGGTGATTATATCACCCAATCCAGGTCTCCCACACGCATATATTTGAAAGCTACCAAAATCCAGCAAACCTCAAACGCATCACCTGTCTCCCATCTCTTCCAAAGTCCTTTAAATGTGTCCTTTGGAATGCACGCTCTGTTTGTAACAAATTTACCTTCATACATGACCCCTTCCTCTCAAACAGTCTCAACCTTATAGCAATAACAGAAACATGGCTCATGCAATCAGACACTGCCTCACCTGCAGCCCTGTCACATGGTGGTCTCCATTTCACCCACACCCCAGACCTGGAGGCAGACAAGGAGGTGGGTTGGACTACTTCTCTCCCCACAATGCACGTTCACAGTTCTACTAAATGTCCCATCACTCACGTTCACATCTTTTGAAGTACATACTGTTCAGGTTTTTTTCTATTCTCTATGAGTGTTGCTGTCATCTATTCCCCTCCTGGACCCCACCAACGATCCTCGCACCACAAGACTTTCCTCTAGTCTTCAAACCTTCAAGCGTTCTCTGAAAACCCACCTCTTCAGACAAGCTTATAGTATTCCTCTACCACCCTCCTAATCTCCTTAGCTTACCCTATTACCACCCTCTGCACAGCTAACACAAGACAACAACCCTCTGACCAACATAGTTGTGTGACTGAGCATACAGCCCACTAAATACTTTGTAACCTTTGCATTCTAGCTGGACAAATATTCAATATAATGTAGCACTTACCCTTGTGTATCAAACCAACTTGTCCCATAGATTGTAAGCTTGCGAGCAGGGCCCTCCTACCTCTACGTATGTATTACCCAGTATTGTTTTATTACTGTTTGTTCCCAATTGTAAAGCGCTACGGAATCTGCTGGCGCTATATACATAAATGTTGATGACGGTGATCTGTCCTTTTCTTTATTTCTCACTGACTTGTTTATTGCAGGGGAGCACAATTCAAAGATCATAGCACACATTGGTGATGGTGATTTTTCAGCCCGAATCACAACAAACGGGGAAGAATATAACATTGAGGTAGGTTTCGCAAATTTGTTTTTGCAATTTTTAAAGGGTTTTTCTATCATTTTAAAAATTGATATTCTTAAAACATGTATATAATATGACATTATAAAGGTTTTTACCTAATGTCGATGGGGTCCTAATACTTTGTGGCTGAGAAATGGGTTACCATGCGCTTAAACTGTAAACAGGATAGATGGTATTTTAGACCATCTTACCTACCCTGTGTTTTTGTTTAGTCTCCCTTCAATGATTTTATGGGGAACCCTCATCCTGAACACTGCCTTCAACGGTTAGCCCCCTCTTAAAGCCTTTGGTGTTCTGCTCCACCACGGTGGAGACCAATTACAAAGGCGTTTTAGTTGTTTCAACCAAACAGATCTTCACTTGACTTTATAGGGCACTTGTTTGGTTTTAAGGAGATGACCAGTTAAATTAAAATTCCCCACATCCCTCCCCTATAATTGTCCTTCTACTGTTTATTGATTCTTTCCTATCCAACAATCATGTAGTATACATACACTGTACACTGCCTTGCTCCTGCCTCTCTAACACAGACCCCTGTGTTCCCCCAGTACATTGTCACAGGAAGAGTAAGTACACATATATAAAATGTGTTCGGTTGGGTTTGATGAAGGAAAATGTTTGTTTTACCTGGACAACCCATTGATCTTTCTTAAATTATCTGATATATTGACAGTTATACAAACATTGTAGGGAAAGTCATCAAGTCTTTAAACCATTAAGCAGAGACCTTTGACCTGCCCTGTAATTGAATAACCTATTTTCTTTCAGCCCCTGTGGAGGTTTGCAGAGGACACATCGAAGGACAGCCTATTGGTCTACAAGTCCGAAGACATCAAAAAAGTCTCCCGCCTCCAGTCCTCCAAAGTGTGTGGTTACGTCACACCTGAACAGGACCTCTTCAGGAATGAGCAGGATCCCACTGATACACATGAAGGTAGATGGCAGTTACTGTTACTATAGATCACGTAATATAACTGGTACAAGTCAACCATTTGTGTTGCCCGTAGTAAGCCAGCAGATTCCGTCATTCTTCTAGTGCACTGGGCAATGTCGCTTCTTTCCCTTTGCAGCGGTGTTTATAAATGTTCCCCGTGTTTCTTTCCGAGTGTTAGGCTTTTAATTTAACCAATATATTCTTTTTTTCATCTGTTATTGATTTAAGAGTTAGATTTAATTGCTATAGAACAGTTGTGTTTTTTGTAATACTGTGATGTCTTCTCTAGTGACATACTGATTGTTAGCGCTGTTCGTTTCACAGTAGTAATGATAATCATTGTAGAAGGGGAAAAGCAAAAGCTTGAAATTAGTATTAAGTGGCGCTTCTCTTCCTCCTCTCCTGCCCACTCACTTGTAAAGGGGAGAAGCTTGTACCAGACCTCGGCTCATGAGCAGCAAGGGGGAGTCGCTTCACTGTGGGGATAATAGGCAATTATGGGCAATGCAGCACTATGGGATAGAAATATGTGTGTGTGTGTATATAGAGAGAGCTATATAGATAGATAGATATATAGATATTAGAGAGATATCGATTTGTAATTGGTAATCACGTCATTACTCTACAGAAAAGCTTTATCAGATATACCAGTTGCAAACAGTGACATGCTGCATTTAGTGATACAATTTAAACATGTACCTACTCCAGTAAACAAAACTGTCGGTCAAAAATGACTTTTACATTTTCAGTCCCCTGGCATCATGCCCATTATAATGGCTCCTGAGCAGTTACTAGCAATATGGAAGTTGCACCAAGCTAGCAATTAAGTAATTGAAACCGCAAACAACTAGTAAAAATGTGTAAATTACTGCTGCAGAGCAGGGATGTCATTTGTCACATTGTGAGGGTGTTCTGTGGTAGAATTCATGACTGTCGGTGACCGTAAAACACAGCTGGTATGAGGATCACCTAATCATCATCACCTATTTATTTATATAGTGCAACTATTTCTGCAGCGCTGTACAGAGAACTCATTCACATCAGTCCCTGCCCCATTGGAGCTTACAATCTAAATCCCCTAACATATACACACACACACACACACCGACTGAGCGAGACTAAGGGCAATTTAATAGCAGTCAATTAACCTATCAGTATGTTTTTGGAGTGTGGGAGGAAACCGGAGGAAACTCACGCAAACACAGGGAGAACATACAAACTCCACACAGATAAGGCCATGGTCGGGAATCAAACTCATGACCCCAGTGCTGTGAGGCAGAAGTGCTAACCACTGAGCCACCGTGCTGCCCACTGATTTGTGTAAGTGACTGATGTGTGTAACTGTCTGCTGTATGTATCATAACCTAATAAAAATATCTATGGTAAGGAATTATGTAAAATATAAAAATGGTAAGAAATTCCTTCAGATTTTGACCCGGAATTCCTTGTAGACTTCTAATATACTTATATTCAGTAGGACGCCTTTATTCCCATTACCACACTGTTTTGTTTTTTATCCTTTCCAACAACATTTTTGATCTCTAGTTTCTGGATCTGAATCTACAAGGTAATATGTAATTCTAGTCCTGCAATACTCTTCCAGTTCTTGTACCCCTAGCCTTCATTAATACACTGCTGTACATGACCTTACTACAGGTCTCGCATACAGTAACGAACCTAAAGAGCCTCAGTTGCCTTCATAGAATCTATGAGCTCAATCGATAGCTATGCTGTAATGTCACTGGCCACCTCAGTAGTTTAATTGCCAGTGACTTGTTAAGCTACATTCTCATGAATGTTGGTCCAGACAAAATTTATGTCTGCTTCCACTATAAATAGGTGATGGACACAATATCTCCACAGTCCATCCCTGTACAATCTGCTAATATGTTCTTTCTAGCAGATGGAATGTGTCCATTTGTTCTAAGGCCTCATGGCTGGTGTTTGGTGCACTGTGTGTAATCTGTCAGTACAGTGACTGCATTCCTATGTGATGAGAATCTGCACACACTAGCCTGTATACAGTGCATCTGCCCTGCTTAGTCCCAAGCTTTACTGTTGGAAAGTCTTGAGCCATGAATCTGCCCGCTGATGTAACAAGTTATGTTATCTAGTTGTAGGTGGCATTTGTCCTGTTCATCCCTCTGCTTTGCATGTTATATGAACATATGTAAGTGATTCTGCTCTCATTTACACTAAATATTATTGAAGACAAATCATCATCATTAATTATGATTTTCCAGCAACAGAAAAAAGAAAACAATTTTGGAAAATGTCATAAATAAGTAGTTTTTCACAAGATTTTCATTATAGACACTTTTATACCCTCCCTCTCCCCCTTCCCCCCTCACACACACAATCAATCAAGATACATAACTAACAGAGTGTAATTATCTGAGCAAAACCATGTACAGTGACACAAGGGCAGCTGAAAGCCTTCAGATTCATTACACTCTTAATTAGCTGCGGCTAGTGTCTGTCAGATGTAGGCAGACTGGACAGCGTGGGGTCCCACTGTCCTACTGGAAACCAGTAATTATATAATGAAAGGATGTACGTTTGTGACCCACAGGTTGCACCTCACCACCATTAATGTAATTTAGTATCATGTCTGTGTGATAGATTGACGTACTATGTCACATTCGTGTACCTTTTTATTCTACAATTGCGTTTCTTCCTGAATTAAACTGTAAGGACAATTGAAGGTATTATTCAGAAACTTAAATTATATTACAGACACATGGTAATGTCTTGTGCATTGAGAATAATGGCAAAGGCTCCTCTGTAACAGTAACACTCTGCCTTTGTAATTAACATTCCTTGCTTTTTGTTTGTGTGTCAGGTACAATATAAGAGTTATAGCTGTTCAAGAGGACCAGTGTGAAAACCCTGACTTGAAATCTTGTCATCACTTGTTGTATACATTTTAGCATAGAGTGTTGTTGTGTTGGTTGTGTTACCCAGAGCAGCCTACTTGTCATTAATACCACTTTCATACTGCCGCCCCGGCAATATCCCGGGTTTTTGAAGCCGGGTTTTTGCAGGGGCTCGGAGCGTCCCAGCTCAGAAACACCATTCGTACTGCACCTCGAACCCGGGAATTTCCCGGGTTGACCCCATTCATACTGCACAAGTATGTACTCCCTCTCTCCCCCTCTCTCTCCCCCTCTCTCTCCCCCTCTCTCTCCCCCTCTCTCTCCCCCTCTCTCTCCCCCTCTCTCTCCCCCTCTCTCTCCCCCTCTCTCTCCCCCTCTCTCTCCCCTTCGCTCGCTCGCTTCGCTCTCTCCCCTTCGCTCGCTCGCTCGCTCTCTCCCCTTCGCTCGCTCTCTCGCTCTCTCCCTCTCGCTCTCTCTTTATCTCGCTCTCTCTCGCTCTCTCTCGCTCTCTCTTTATCTCGCTCTCTCTCGCTCTCTCTCGCTCTCTCTCGCTCTCTCTCGCTCTCTCTCGCTCTCTCTCGCTCTCTCTCGCTCTCTCTCGCTCTCTCTCGCTCTCTCTCGCTCTCTCTCGCTCTCTCTCGCTCTCTCTCGCTCTCTCTCGCTCTCTCTCGCTCTCTCTCGCTCTCTCTCGCTCTCTCTCGCTCTCTCTCGCTCTCTCTCGCTCTCTCTCGCTCTCTCTCGCTCTCTCTCGCTCTCTCTCGCTCTCTCTCGCTCTCTCTCGCTCTCTCTCGCTCTCTCTCGCTCTCTCTCGCTCTCTCTCGCTCTCTCTCGCTCTCTCTCGCTCTCTCTCGCTCTCTCTCGCTCTCTCTCGCTCTCTCTCGCTCTCTCTCGCTCTCTCTCGCTCTCTCTCGCTCTCTCTCGCTCTCTCTCGCTCTCTCTCGCTCTCTCTCGCTCTCTCTTTATCTCGCTCTCTCTCGCTCTCTCTTTATCTCGCTCTCTCTCGCTCTCTCTTTATCTCGCTCTCTCTTTATCTCGCTCTCTCTTTATCTCGCTCTCTCTTTATCTCGCTCTCTCTTTATCTCGCTCTCTCTTTATCTCGCTCTCTCTTTATCTCGCTCTCTCTTTATCTCGCTCTCTCTTTATCTCGCTCTCTCTTTATCTCGCTCTCTCTTTATCTCGCTCTCTCTTTATCTCGCTCTCTCTTTATCTCTCTGGCGACCCGGTTCCAGACCCGGGAATTACCCCTCCATAATTCCCGGGTTGAAGACCCGGGTTTTTAGACCCGGGATTGTTCACTTGTACCATTCATACTGCACCAAGACCTCGCCTCACCTTTGAGCTCGCCCCGGGAAAAACCCGGGATTTTGGTGCAATATGAATGGGGTATGATTAAGCTTTGGAGGATAGCGGCAAAAGCTGGGTCTCTTGTGAGCCTGTATCCCAAACCATTGCTGTTTTATATAGTAGTAAATCTCATGAATATGCAAAGTAAATGTCACATCTCCTGCCAACCCAGTAAGAATTGGACTGGTCAACTTCACCAAAATCGCCAATAGAATTGTGCTGTGACGGCTTAAGGAAAACAATAAATTGTTTAATTGCTGTGTAGCTGAAAGTGAGTGTAAGGGACCATTGAGCATTATATGCAGGAAAGTGAGTTTAGAGAAAAGGTAGAGGTACTTTAATAACACTGCTCTGATGAAGAATGTACTGTCATTTCCGTTTAACGTCTGCAACAGTGATCCTCCCTTCAATAAAATGGACACCGATAGCGCTGAGCATCTCCGAGATTTTTGTATTTTCCCTGAACGTTTATTTTCTAGTGTCTGCTGTTTTCTCACTCAGAGCAGTGTATACTGTTTCACAAGCAATAACTGGCTCTAAACTGTCTATACAGACTCTGACCTGATCTAGATGATGTCGGTAAGGTCTGATGGTATTATTATTGTGATATACATACACAGCCTAGATACTGATTGTTTTCTTCTAGTCTGTCAGAACTGGTTATGTTTGTGCAAAATGCGGTAACCTCATACTGCCCTTTCTCTAAAAGGGTTGCTCATATATAAAGTCCAAAATTGGTAATCTGAGCGTCTAGTTCCCGTTTCATCCTGTGTATTACATTTGTAGCGGGAGATTCAGCAGCTGTTCACCACCCTTTGCTCTCATTGACATATTGAATGTAGAGCTTTGAGAACGATTTCTATAGATCAAGGGCACATTCTCAGTGTGAATAGAGAAAAGGGTAAAAAATGTGACAACGATCTAAAAATTACAAACGTTTCATCCACATGGACTTATTTCTACACATATCAAAAGCAGAATAGTTTAGATGAACATTGTATTGAAGCGTATGCATAGCTTGTTCTCCACTCTAGTTCCTGAGCAATATGTAGGAGTTTGTGAATGGCACCAGACCAGCCAGAGCGTCTTACAGATGTCAGTGGGAGTGTAGAGATCTCTGAAGAATATGTATTGTGGAGTACAGCCAGGGAGATTGTCATGTCACTTCTCAGTGCGCTTTCAGTAAACGACACTTCCTCTTATACCGATGAGAAACACAGAGCAGAAACCTAGAAGGTCTTTTGTGACCACCTGATTTACTGCATTTTATTGATCTTTCTTTCATAATAGCAGTCCTAGGGGCTGACCAGTTACTGGAACATCTTGTCTAGTAGATTGGATAGAGCAGGGGTGGGCAAACCTGTCCTCAAGGGCCATATCCAGTTTATGTTTTTAGGATTTCTTTAATCATGTACAGCTGAGTTAATCTATTTGGCTGGGTCAGTAATTATCCCACCTGTTTCTACAGACAGAAATCCTAAAAACATGAACTGGATATGGCCCTTGAGGACAGGTTTGCCCACCCCTGGGATAGAGATTCCTGTCCCTGTTAGACAGCGATATATCAGCCTTTGCTATTTTAAAATTGTATTTAACCTGTTACCTTTTTCTCTGTGTATTCATATTATATAAGTGCAATAGGAAGACCTCTATTGACATTCATTTTAATGGAAAGCTGGCTGAAAGTGAACCAAGACTGTAAACTGCAGATATTAAAGAGCAAGTTGTCATCCTTGTCAAAATAATGTTTCCCGAAGAACTTACTTGAACATTATTCTTTCAAAATAGACATTTTTATATTTGTCTACATTTGCTGATGAATTTGTAAGCACAGCTACTATTAACCCTGGCATATGGCTCAGAGGATGAAGAACCTGACTGCACTGAATGTTAACAATTTACGCAATCCCCCCCCCCCCCCCCTCTTGTTCCCAACCTCAGAAATAGAAGGATAATACAAGTCATTGAGGTGTTCTGTACCCATATACCAGTACAAGGCCACTTGCTGAGTGCTATATACCAGTTATGGAACTCTGAGGTGACGGGATCTCTTTTTTTTCACAGTAGAAGCAGTATTATTCCGTTATAACGCATGAGAAGAATAAGTATAGGAAGAAATGAAAACATTTTTGTGTTTTAATTACCATTGTTGAAGTAAACTTTGGTATAGTTAGGTTTTTATTTAATTGTGTTTGTTTTGAATCTATATATTTTATTTAGAAGATCTTGTAGTTTGGGGGTTAAATGAAGAAAAAAAAGAGGGAGGGATGCTTACTTGGTGGGGCCACAATGTAAGACCCTGTTATAGAGCATGGTTGTGCAACTTTGTTCCAGAACTGGGTGATCTAAAATACATACCAAAATAAATGCATAATTCCAGTCATCATGTGAGCACAATAAACTGTGTACCTGTATAGGTGTGGATAGTTGAAACGTGTATCGTGTAGGTAACTTTTTCCCTGAAGGCTATATATGTATGTTACTTTATTGTCTGCTGCTATGAAGGTTCCCTCCCCCCCCCCCCCCCTCCCCCCCTATTCTCACTTCATACAATAGGTAACGGTTGAACTCTTACTGGATAGTGTTGTCTATATCCTAGATAGCTTTTGCTGGCTGTACACATTGTGATATCTGGTAAATGGCCCGTGGTCCCAGAACAATCACAGTTTCTTATAATTAACCAATTAACATCAATTGGGTCATTATCGTTGTAATAAGCTAACGTGTGTGTGTGTGTGTGTGGTCATTCTCCATCTGCACTAACGGGCTCCAATAGTAATCCAGCCTCTGGGCCCGCACAGCCATATCTCATCCAATTTGGATAATTTGAGTGAATTGAGAAGGAATACAGAGTAGGTTGTGTGCAGTGACCAGACAGCTAGGAAGCAAAGGTCAATAACCCAGTAATGCTTAAGATTCTGCTCACTGCAATGAGATCTGGGTTCCACACTTGTCTGGCTACTTACACTATCACTGGGATTTATGGCACATGCAGTATCAGCCTGTGCCTCACATTTTATCACCCTGTGCCTTGGAAACCAAGAAATAATGGTTTGTAACCAATCCAAAAGAGCGGGAGAAAAGATATGATTACATTTTGGTATCACTTGATGGTATATGCTGGCACTGCTGGGTATAATATGCTAGTCACGTGGGCTGTATAATATATTATTTTGGATAGTTGTTTGTTGGTCATTGTTAGGTGTCATCCTATTTAAGTATGCAGATCTTAATTGGCTATCCAAGTCCTTGAGTCCTGAGAAACATACATTTGTATCCCAGAATACCTATTCCCTTCGGTAGTAATCAGAGTTTCCACCATATCCAAATACAGATCATTTCCACCGAGAGAAGAGGCAGAGAGCAGGCCCTGACCCCAGCAAGAACACTTGTAAGATGCTGGTGGTGGCAGACCATCGCTTTTACAGATATATGGGGCGGAAGGAAGAGAGCACTACCATCAACTACCTGGTAAGAAATAACACCTGTACTACACGGGTCAGTCTACCGCATTGTGGCTTTACATGGTTTAAATCAATTTATAAAGCATGCAAATCAAATAATCCAGTGAAATCTCCCTGATTCTTCCTCTGCACTGTTTCTGTCAGGTGTATAGTTTGGCCTGGTGTGGCTGGATGTTTGTTGCATCCAAACACATCAAATGTCTTGTAAACAAGAATGCATAACTAGAAATTAAAAATAATCCTATTTGCTGAAACAATTTGTAACATCTTCAATTCGTTTCCCATTCACTGCCCATACTGTTCCCTTTAGATCGTGTCACATGCAAATGTTTGTATCTAATTTAATCCGTCACTTTTCACTTTCACGCACATTTGAAATAATGGACAAGTAGTTTTTTAAGTGGCTCAAATCTCTTGCTAATTTGTTTGGCTGTAGTGCTGAAGTAATTTTTGCCACAAAATATTTGTACATAATGTGCTATGTGAAGTGTATCCTGTTTTTAACAAGCCTATAATGAATAAAATGCCACTTCACACAGGTTTTTGCTAAGAAATATGAATACATGTGAATTGCTAATACGACATCTAGGAAATATTTAAAGTGTACCTGTCAACTATACAGAGTGAAGGCAGCCATTGTGTGCGCAGACCCAATAGTTGTGCGAATGCAGCCTATCGATTCATTAGGGCGCAGTGACATCACTAGACATGAGGCACAGAGTGGAGACGGAAACACTTTAAGTAAACTAATCATTTTTGTAGTTTTCTGATCATTACCAATAGTCTTGTTTTATGCAGCATTTAGGTAAAATTCACGAAAGGGTGAAAGTGCATAATCATCTGAGATAGTGAATGTTTAGTAGCTTGAAATGTTAATATGTTATCGCCTGATGATTGTAGATTGAGCTCATTGACCGTGTGGATGACATCTACAGAAACACTACGTGGGACCCCCAATGGAAAGGATATGGCATACAGATAGAACAGGTATCATTCTACTTTCTATTATATCACATACATAAACACAATCACACTTGTAATGGGCATATTTAGATTTCCTGGACTTATGAAACGTATCATATCATATTCCTGTCCATACAATGTTTATACATGCAGTGTAGTAGAGCGTGGCCCTTCCACATGTTTAAGGACGCCCTATAGGGACACCGCTCATCTCCCTTAAGGCACATTTGGTCAGGACGAATCAGTGTGAATTGCAAACTGGGTCAGTCCGTTCCTGGGGTGCCTAGGTGACCTTTACAATTAATCAATTACTGTTCACAGTAGGCGTGTCCAGTGATTCCCTACCAGTGAGTCAGGACACATCTGTGTTTAACAGGATCTGGATTTTAACAGTGATTGGGGAAATATCTTAAAAGAAGTTAAAGATGTGCAATGTGGATAACATCAAGTGAATACGCTATCCTTGTGTGTATACACTGCTTGTATGATTTTTGTCAATAAGTAAAAATACTAGTACTTAAATGTCCATCTTTCATAACTTGAAGCTGGTTACCAAATTAGGAGAGATGTGGTTATATTAATGAGCAGGCAGATTATGAGTGCCATATGGCAAAATGCACCGTGTTTGTTGGTAGATTCCTAAATCGGGGTAGGGCCAGTGATGTCACTGCAGCTCAACAGACTGCAGAGTCAGGTTTTCAAAATAAATTTATTATATTAGCTCTTATGCTAATATAATATAAAATATGCTAATTTTTCGATATTATGCCAGCTCTCAGCTAGCATCTGGCTGGTAAAGTGCCTCAGCCCCTTTACGCCAGAAAGTCAGCCGAGCATTCTGCTGCCCCTATTGTGGGGAATGTATGACTGCCATCATAAATAAGACAGCCAAATATTTCTATAAGATGTAGGAATCTTGGTCCCTGCACCCAAACCTGATGCTTCACTCGTCAGCATGACCTAATTTGACCAATGCTTGGACAAAATCTTCTATTATAATCTTCTCTTGAATGATTAGCAGCCCCCCAACATGGATCAACATTGTGACCCCCAAAATCTTCCTTTTTTTATCTCCTGTAGTCTGAGTTACATTACTCTGTTTAATGCCGATTGTCATCGTATGTTCTGAAAATGTTCAAATATTATTTTTGCATGGTAACATTGTCATTACAATAAATAAACTCATTAAAATAATGAAATTTAGACAAAACAGAGTAAAAATGAAGTAATCAGAGAATCCCATAATTGTGTTTTTCCTCTAGTTTGTTTTCACTTCACCTAAGTGTGACCCATTATAGCCATAGAAAATCCATTAATGTAAAGGTCATGCACACCATTCTTCATGAATTATGCATCCATGTAGGGACACTTAGAAAGAAAAAAAACATGATGTATTAACAAGATGTACTAAATCATTCCACTGACTAATGTTGGTTCACAAATATAAATGTTACACATCAGCCTTGTGTCCAGATACTGCCCGGTGTCTATGCGTAGTGACATTGGAGTCACTATGACCATTCACAGTAGGCAGTCTGAATACTCAGGATATATGTAGGGTTAATGCACACTGCAGCATGTGAGTACCAATGCTTTTTGTGATGCAGAACTGAGGGCTTGAGCATTTCCTAGCTCTGTTTCCGTATAAGTGAGCTGGTGAGCAAAAGGTTGGAAGCATGAGATGACAGAGTGATTATACTCCTAGGATGAGGGAAGATGAGCAGACAGAATGGGGGTGGTTAACGGGAAACCGAGTAGTCTGGCATATGTGCAGTACTGAGGATGTAACAGCCTGGCAGAGCTTAGTGTATTACAGATAGTCTCCAAATATCTGCACTATGTAGTTAATAATTTCTCTTTCATCCTTCTGGGGGACGCTGCTACCAGGGTTGTAGTTGGGGAGTGAGGGAGTTGGCTCTTAACTAGGTAACTTGTTACTTGTGACCTGCTGACAGACCCCTCCCCTCTGCAACCCTCGTGGAGCTCCTCAGTGTAGATGAAGTGCCCAAGGAGTTGGGCTTACGTCTTAACTGCTGGTGTAGATTAGTAAGGTTTTTTTCTTTTCCTTTCTTCATTTTTTCTTGTTTTAAGACAGAATATATCACAACCTGCTTAGTGTGCGATTAGAATCGGCACACAGTTTTTTTGGGAGGGGGGGATTTTTGTTGTATTTTTTTTAAAACAGGTAGCAGGCTGTGTAAGGGAAGAGGGTGCGATGGCACCTCCAAAGGCGCCAAGATCTGCCTGGGAAAAGTACACAACACACTGCTTCACTGCTGACCGAGACTCCTCTCCTGCTGCAGATTGGTGCTAATCTAGGAAGGCTAAGTACCGCTATATATAGATATAGATATATTCTTATTAATATACATTCTGTTATCCAGTATTGATATATGATATTGCCTTGTTTAATAGCAGCATATTCAAAAGGAAATCACTGCTTCACAGAGTTGGCTGGAGCACAATACAATAGCATACAACATATAGCAAGATACATTTTTTCCATTTGCCAAATGTACAGCAGGACTCGGAGGCGCTCTTCTTAGAAGGTGAGGCAGGGTCCCAGAGGGCGCAGCCCCAGGGTAGTATTTTGCTGTTAACGGAAGAAGTGGTGTGGGCTGTATCGCTGGCACAGTCAATGGGCACTCTGGTGCAGCTTCTCACCTGACAGGCACTGTCTGTGAGTTCTCCTTCTACCTCAACAGGGGGAGCTACAGTTTCAGCGGTACTCCAGAAACAGGTCAACGATGGGGCAGACTTAGAAACCGCTGGCCCTTCATCCTCTATTGCTTCCCAAAGGGCCCCTGTAGGGGAGCCCGCTTGGTCCACTTCTTTGGTTAGGGGAATTAATAGACTGAACAAGTTTTAAGACTCCCTGAGATCTTCTCAGTCCAAAACCAAACGTAAAAGGACCAATCACTCTCTTCTTTCGGTATCACATTCAGAGATATCATATGAAGAGGATGGAGAAATACCTTGCGAGACAGACGGTCCTCAGGTGACTGATATTGATGATTCCCATAGAAATCAAGGCATTGAGGATCTGGTCCCAGCAATTAGAAGGATCTTAGACCTAGATGAGCCTACTGTTGCCTTTTTTAAAAAATGAAAAGACGCACTGTCTGTTTTCCCCCTTCTTCTGAGTTGAGGGAAATTGCGGAAGCAGGTTGGATCAAACCGCAAGGTAGTAGTTCCTAAAAGATTCATGGCGTTGTACCCACTACAGTTAGAAGATGTTAACCGTTGGGAACAGATACCAGAGGTGGACACTCTAGTAGCACGACTGGAATGTCACACCACTTTGCCAGTCCTGGGCTCAGCCCCCCTTCAGGATGCTACTGACAGAAAGTGGAAGGATTTTTAAAATCCATTTATGTAGCTACAGGAGCTTCTTTTAGGCCTATGTTATCTTCGGCATGGGTTGCCAGGGCCATATAGACTCGGGCTGACCAGCTTGCGGCAGCACTTCAGGATTTCGACCTTCCTCGCTTTGCCCTACACCTTAAGGAGACACAGGCTCTTTTGCAGGCCAGGAAACCTGTTTCTGCTCATATCTACCACAGGATTTGGCGAACCTACATTCGGTGGTGTGAGAGTAGAGAACGCCATACTGCGTCTTTTAATGTACCTCGTCTTATGGCTTTTCTACAGCATAGTCTTGAAATGGGCCTCCGGTTGGGTTCCTTGAAAGTTCAGGTGTCTGCCTTATCAGTCTTATTTTCAGTTGAGGTTGGCGGACATGCCAGACATAAGGACTTTTCTTAAGGGGGTGTAGCACATTCATCCTCCATTCACCACCCACTATTTCATGGGACCTTAATTTGGTACTTTCAATGGTTAAGTCTCCTCCTTTTGAACCTTTACAGTCAACGGATCTGAAGTTGTTAACATGGAAGGTTGTTTTTCTGTTGGCAATTGCCCCAGCTCGTAGATGATGGGGCTGTCCTCCGTACTGTTCCGTCTTTCCAACCTAATGTTGTATCGGGGTTCCACTTAAACCAAGAAATTGTACTTCCAGTTTATCAAGAACCTTCTACTTCTGGAGATAACCAGACGGAGGTTTTGGATGTGGTCAGGGCATTACACATATATATTCATCGAATTGCACACATTAGACGTTCAGGTTCTCTTTTTCTACTATATGATCCCCATAAACGGGGATGGCCTGCTTCCAAGCAGAGTGTATATATAGATGGCTCATATCAACAATTAGGTATGCTTACATCAGTGCGAACCGATCGGTGCCCAGTCGCATTACTGTCCATTCTACCCGGTCAGTGTGAGCTTCTTGGGCCACGCGGAATGGGATCTCGGCGGAACAGCTATACCGAGCGGCTACCTGGTCCTCGATACACACATTTACCAAATTCTACCAGTTCAATGTGTTTGCGTCTTCTGACGCTAACTTTGGCAGTAGTGTTTTACAAGCTGAGCAATCAGAGCGGTCCCTCCCTTAGGGAGGCTGCTTTTGTAAGTCCCCATGGTAGCAGTGTCCCCCAAAAGGATGAAAGAGAAAACGGGATTTTTATACTTATGATAAATCGTTTTCTCTGATTCCATCTGGGGGACACTGCATTGTCTCCGTTCTGCTCTTCTGCTGTTTGGTCTTTGGTTATGTTTCCCCCCTTCCTTGGGTCTTTAGAATTACACAGAGGAGCTACAGGGGGGTTGCAGAGGGGAGGGGGGTCTGTCAGCAGGTCACAAGTAACAAATTAATTAGTTAAGTGCCAACTCCCTCACTTCCCAACTACAACCCCATGGTAGCAGTGTCCCCCAGATGGAGTCCGAGAAAAGGATTTATCGTAAGTATAAAAATCCCGTTTTCTGCATCCTAAATCTATCTTATTAAAATGGTTTCGGTCATAATTATTTAAGAACTAAATTGGCATATGTGGATATTCATTTAACATAATGGCACTCCTGCACTTTCAATAAGTAAGTTATGGGGCTATCCTAATGCCGATGTATTATGTTTTACTGCAGATCATCGTACACAAGGAACCAGAGAATGTAACAAACTTAAAACCACATTATAACATGGCAAAAAGTTATCCAAATGAGAACAAAGATGCCTGGGAGGTGAAACAGCTGCTGGAGGTGAGAGGATGAGCTGGTCCATATGTACAACAGGCCAGTGCTGTGTTTTATAAGGGAGAGATGCTTAGTGCGTCATACTGAGTTATGCAGTGTTTCTCTGTATCACTGTTCCTGTTATAATAATTCCACACAGTATAGTGAGACCTATGGAAATGAGAGAGCTCCCTCCCTAAATATGTGATAAAATAACTGATATAGGTTCATTTAAATGCTAAAATGCATGTCATCTGTTGGAAATATTACACTTTGTTACATTGTTTGTTTAAGGACTGATCATCAATGGGGCCTATTGGGTTGAGTGGTCAGGGGTTTAAGTGCCATCATAATGTTACTGAAGCATTTATTTCTTGTTACATTGCCTTAATTCCGTAAATAAAATGCAAATATATGCAGTGTGTTAGATATCGTCATCATTTATTTATATAGCGCCAGCAAATACCGTAGCCCTTTACAATTGGGAGCAAACGCAGTAATAAAACAATACTGGGTAATACAGACAGTCAGAGCGGTAAGAGGTCCCTGTGAGTAAGCTTACAATCTATAGAACAATGGGAGTCTGATACACAAGGTCAAGTTCCATATAGTCACGGACAGTGGTGGAAGTGGGGGTGTATACGGTGGTACGCCATACAGCCACTTCTCCTACTGCTTTCATTGTAAAACTATCAAATTCCATTCACTTACATTCCCATCACATTTTCCATACTGCCAGTTGTAAATTTCCACTTCAACCATTGGACACGGATATTATACTGTACATATTTTTAGAATTGCACCCAATGAAGCTGAATATAAAGTGGACTTTATGGTCGAAATAATATGAATATTCCAAAGCATTAAGCTATCCAATGTTGGAGAGGTGATATCTGCACTCGTCTAGTAAGGTCTATTATAACAGACGGGCCCTCTGTTACTTGCAGCAATTTAGCCAGGACATATCTGAGAAGGCATCAGGGGTCTGCCTGGCTCACCTCTTCACCTATCAGGACTTTGACATGGGGACTCTAGGACTTGCTTATGTTGGATCCCACAAGCCAAACACCCATGGAGGAATCTGTCCTAAAGGTTAGAGAGTATAATTATTGTGTTTTTTGTTTGTTTGTTTTTGTGTATTTAAAAAATCCTGTATTCTGAGTTAACGAGTAAGGGTTTAGTATGCAAAACCCTATAAATGTGTGCATATATATACTATGCATCATGCAGCTATATTGGAGGAGAAACACTCTCTTACAGTTTTACAGCAATGGGCAATTATTAAATAATCAAGATATCAGTTTTTTTGTGTCTTGAGATATATCAGTTTATTGAATGTTGACTTATTCATTTTTTTTTTGTAATATATGAATGAACACCGTAGTTCTCTGACAAGCTTTCATGGCTTTGATCTGTTAACTGTCAGAGGATAAAAGGAGAGTTATATTTCTACAATGTCTAGAAAGTCACTAGTCCAAGAACTGCTGTCATAGTAATATCTTTCAGCTCATGTCTGGCCAGGGATTTCCCTGGGTCTGTCTGACTTGTCATATCACTGTAGAAGAAGTCTTGCCCATAATTGGTGCAGTTTGCTATTACTACAGGATTCTTTTCTTGTTCTTTGTCAGTAATGTCACAGGAGAATTCTATTTCTGTTTTCAGACTGAGAAAATGCCTCTGACCTTTGTTTCTCCGTTATACTCTATCTGTAATGACACATCTGACTTCATCTCTCTTTCCTCGACAGCTTACAGAAGTGAATCATCACAGAAAGCTGTTTATTTAAACACCGGTTTGACAAGCACAAAAAACTACGGAAAAACCATCCTTACAAAGGTATAACCAGAAGCACTTTAGGAAGCTTTATTGCTGTTTGTAGTTCATTGCCTGAAATTTCTGGTAGCATTTTAAATACTAAACCCCACCATTACCTTTACTTAGCCTTTATAAAGGTTTTGCTATTTCTACCTGCAGACTTTACCATCCATTAGTGTCATAGCTTTTTGTCCATAATCCTTTTATCAATTTTCCACAGCCGCCCTCAGTCTTAATCGTGTACATCTGCTCAATCCAATAGCATTTGAGTGTGGAATAGCAGTAAATAAGAAGGACTAATGTTATTGGGGTTTCTATTTCTGCCATTCGGGGACACTGTAACAATGGGGTATAGTAGGTGGAATTGGAGCCAGGGCACTTTAAATCTTAAAGTGGAGGATGTCTTCGGAGGGGAATAGCTATCCTTCAATAGTTTAAGTGCCTTGGAAGTAGGGCATTTTTAATTTGGGCTCTGTGCCTGGTTTTCATTTAATTGTTAAAGTTTCACAGTGCAGGAACACCATCCCAGAGAGTGACTATCCTGCTGGCTCCTTCACTCTGGATACTATGTATGACACGGACTTTGTGGAATTTCTTCTTACAGGAAGCAGATTTGGTTACTACTCATGAACTGGGACATAACTTTGGATCTGAGCATGATCCTGACAGCATGGAGGTCTGTGCACCAAGTGAGGACCGTGGGGGGAAATATGTGATGTACCCCATAGCTGTGAGTGGGGACCACTACAACAATAAGGTGCGGAACAACCTTTCTGCCTCACTCAAATTATAGCTTGTTTTATTGTAATTGTATTATCTACTCATTACCAGGAATAGTTCTGCCCAACTGAAGGATGTTTTGTTTATAAGGTTTATTAGTTTCACGCCTCTGGGCAGATGTGTACATAGTCCTACATTTAAAAGGACACCACCGTCAAAATTGTTCAAGATATTTGCTGAAACATAGGTTTTACATAGGTAAAGTTATCTGTTTTGTGTCTGCTTTTTGTTTAGTCTCAATAGCTTGTTTCTTTTCTCTATGCTGCGAGGATTAGACAGAGATGTATATAGCTTAGTTAGTCTGATCCAGTGAATAGAGCAAGAGGTTTTCACTAGGAGAAACGCCAGTACTGTTTAGAGAGACAGTTTAGATGAGCACACACAGGTTATAATACCCTATTTACTTTATTATAAGACATACCATTTCCAGACATGGGGTGTTATGGTGCAGGTTGATGATAACCACACACGTGGGCCAATAGCGATCACATTCTGAGTGTTATGAATATTCCTGAAGATGGTCAATTTCAGTTGGATTATTGTTTTTGGGCCACACATGGATATGGAGATCTAGATAGATATAGATATTTATGAACTAGGATCGACCCAAATTTTCCAAAGTCTTTCCAAAAATCACTAAAAGTGAGAGAAAACAAGAAAAGTATTCACACGCCACTATAGCTCACAGTTGTACATCAAAACGTCAGGTCTCCCAGTTTGTTCATTAGGTCCATCTGTGTAACAAATAGTGAAGCACCTGTAGTCTTACATTTTTGGTAAAATGTGAGCTGTACATTATGGTATAGACTTTCCACAAAACAACTAAATAAAGAAAGATAAACTTTTAAATGATTGAGTGGGTTTTTTAGTCTTCATTTACTATTTTTCGTATTTGGGGGACTCCACGAGGATTCTATATGTGTCTCCTAGTTTCACAAATACATCACAAAACCTATCTGATGATTCTTAATCCTTTTAGAAATGTGTGATGTTAACAAGTATCTTCTATTATGGATCAACAGTAAGATTTTTTCGTTTTTTAAGTGAAATTGTGCTCAAATGCTGGGTACACACCTATGCAACTTTCAGCTGCAATTTCTGTAACAATTTCACCAACGACTGAAAGTCCAAATGAGCATGCCAATTTGTGTACACACCTATCCAATTTAACATATATATCTACTATATAATGCCTAGTGGCGTGTGTGAAAAAAAAAACCCAAACTGCAGCGCCACCTGCTGGGCAGAGTTATACACTGACCTATATATTTCTTGAAGGAGAAGTGACAGTTGGGAGTGGTTGTTGGTTGCCGGGGGTGACAGTGGGGAGTTTTTAACACCTTAAGTAGCTTGATGAAGGATGTGGCGATGAAGATGAAGGATGAGGTGATGAAGATGAAGGATGAGGTGATGGAGAAAAATGATGAGGTGGTGACATGTGGACAAAACCACGTTAAAAAAGGGCGCTTGCGTCGGGAAGTAACGCTCTTCCCCTGAGGAGGCCTGGGCTAGGCCCAAATGCATGACAAGAACCTTTTTAACACCTTAAGTAGCTTGATTTGACTAGAATGCATGAGTATCATGCACGGGTTAACTTTGTGTGTGTGTGTGTGTGTATGTATATATATATATATATATATATATATATATATATATATATATATATATATATATTATGATATCTCGTAACCATCTGCTAGTCGTGAATGCGTACACACTTCCACATTTGCCCGAAATTGTTCCATCGTTGGTCGTGATTATTGGGAAGTTTATGAAACTAAATCAACAGATGCAATGTCTTTTGGTACGATAAAACATGATCCTGGGAGCGTACATACTCTTGCAATATCTGACAAAACGGTCGGAACTCGTTTTATCTGCAAAATTATTGCATAGTTGTTTTAAAAAAAAAAAAAATTAATGGTGGCACAGGAAATCTACACCGTCTGAATGTCTTATAGGGCTAGACGCTCTATGTATATTAGCACACACAGATATAGTATATGTACTCCTATTCCTTTGTCCCTTAGATGTTCTCCAGTTGCAGCAGAGAGTCTATCCTGCGTACACTGATGAGCAAGGCTTCCATCTGCTTCAAAGAGCGCAATAACAAGGTGTGCGGCAACTCCAGAGTGGATGAAGGGGAGGACTGTGACCCGGGGTTGCTGCACCAGCACGAGGATCCCTGCTGCACCCCTGACTGCAGGTTTAAGAATAAAGCAAAGTGCAGGTCAGTAGCATTAAGGTCAAGACTACAACTGCATGACTGGTGAAGCCTAGGGGCAAAACTAAGATGTTGTCTCCCTCCTTTTTGCCTGCTCTCTCTCTCCTTGGTACACATGAAAGCGTTTGACAGGACGAGATATGGGAATTATAATGAATAGTGAGCTCTTCGGTTAGATGTAGTGACGCCTTTATCTTATATTATTATACATTCAGCTTTAATTATTTCCATTAGATAAATACAAAAAAGATGATAAGAATGAAACAATAGATTAACTTACCTTGGTTTGATGGAGGCTTCCACCTTTTTACCTACTTTTTTGTTTGTAGTACCTTTCTGCTGCTTTATATTACTTTGATGGCTTCTCATTGTTTGTTCTATTGAACAGGATCCCCAGTACTTATGGGCCAGTGAGCTCTGTAATGCTTGAGTTGCATCGGAGCAGGCAGGACTGGTGATTTGGGAAATATGTAGAAATCACCTTATGCACATTTAATACATGGAACATTTCTCTCTGTGATTAAAATAACTCCCTGCTCAAACATACAACGTACCCTGTATTATTAAATAACCTGTCAGTGTGTTTGGTTTGTAATGCTACCGAGTCCTAAAATTGTTTAATTTCACTAATATTTCAGCGATCGGAACAGTCCTTGCTGTAAAATGTGCCAGTTTGAAACTGTCCAGAAGAAATGCCAGGAAGCCATAAATGCCACCTGCAAAGGAGAGTCCTATTGCACAGGTAAGTGGCCAATATAGGACCATCCGGATCCTGGTTAGGTTATTTTTCACATTACTGCATAGACGTGCACTACTCTCTTCTGTGCTGCAGCATTTTAAGAAATCTAAATGAGTTTATACATTTTATAGGGATTCGTCATTAAAGCATTATTAATGTACATCTGCTGCCTATACACAGTGGAGTGAGCCATTTTGTAGGCGGAGACACTCTTCATGAGAATGCAGCAGATCAGTTCTTTAGCAGTCAGTGCTGACTGACACAAAATGCAGCCTATCGCTTCACGAGGAATCGGTGGCATCACTTTGTAAAGGAAAATGTCTTTTGAGCCAGTAATTCTTAACTGGTCCACCCCCTGCAGCTTGTGTTTTCAGGATTCCGTTAATAATGCACAGGTGACGTAGTCTACTCAGCTGGGTCAGTAATTATCCCACTTGTTCCTACAGACAGAAATCCTCCAAACATGAGCTGTTGGGGTGCGTGAGGACTGGAGTAGAGATACTGTTATAAGCGTTATAGTTGTTGTAAGTTACAATTGTATTGTGTCCTGTCACAGTCAGCGCTGTGTGTTTATTCATCCACAGGTGACAGCAGTGAGTGTCCTGCACCCGGCAATGCAGCTGATGACACAGTGTGCGTAGATTTGGGGAAATGTGTCAGCGGGGAGTGCCGGCCGTTCTGCGAGATTGTAAAGAATCTCAAGTCTTGCGCCTGCAATGGTAAGAGGGATGCCACTGAATAATCTCTGAGAGCACAGAACTGGTTATCTGTTTACCCCTAGGGTGGCAGGCAGGGAATTTGGGGAAGTGGCAGATTATTAGCAGTATCACAATTGTGAGTAATGTAATTAATACACGTTTCTTACAGCTGAACTGTCAGACACATAGAGCACCTCACCCACTCCCATACAAGCTTACCAGTTATTCCAGTAACTGTGATATAACCGACCAGTGCACTACTTCTATTCTGAACTACTGTTAAAGCCCTCTTCCTTTAATAGATGGCCCTTAATCCTGAAAGGCCGTCAGATCTTGTGCTACGCTGAGCTCCTTCAAAATGTTTGTTCCTTCTCATCTCTTCTCTAGCTGTTAAATGGACTCCCACAAAAACCTTTGTTTTACAATGAAAGTTCATTATTGATTATCTCAAAGTCAAATTGGAACCAATCATTGATAAACCCTTGTTTTGCTTACTCTCAAATGTTATTAATGAATGGATTAGCTGTTTAGCACTGCCTGCTAGTACTTAACTGATATAAATGCTATTGCATCTCTCATTTTGTGTCACACTAGAGTGTGTGTAGCATAATGGCTACTATAACCACCCTACACCTCCCATTTTGTTGAAGTCTTGCTGTAATGAGTTTCTGTTCTGCTCTATTAATAATGGAACACTGTTGTCCTATAAACATATGGACTCCTTGCTTTCGATGCCATCTGCAGTGTGCTCTAATACAAAGAAAGAAATTGACTAGAGCCAATACTAAATACAGAAAACAAAATGGCACACACAAACCGATAGCTTACAATTCCAGCTGTCACCTAATCTGTGCAGCTTCAAACAGGCACTTAAAACTCATCTGTTTCTCAAAACCTACAATCCACCCATGTAACCATCTCTCCATGCCTCTTCCCCTGTCCTGCTACTCGCTCCTCTTGCATTTGAACCCCTCTGACTCCCCATTGTGCATCCTGTCTGTTTCCCTCCGTTTAGAATGTAAGCTCTTACAAGCGGGGCTCTCTTTCCTCCTGTCTCTATACCTATTCTTCTCCTCCAACTCCACTCTTCTAGCTGTGTTTGGAGCTATTGAAGTACTGGTATTTTTGTTCACTGTACTGTACTGTTTTACCCAATATGATCCACTATCTGTTTTCTGTATGGTGCTGCGGAAATCATGTGGCACCCTATAAATAAAGATTAATAATAGCTTACAGTTTAATTTTCCAGAGTAGACCCCTGTCTTATATCTTTATACATGTGCTATCTGACAATCTTTAGCTAATCAAATTAGATTTTTCTTTTTTTTTTTTTTACTTCTATTTAATTTTTCTGGAACAATAATTTGGGAAAGGAATGGGGTTACAAAAGGCAAAAGGGGGGGGGGATAGTCTCAATTGAACAATAAGAACATTTGACATAATAAGGTATAAACAGTATGTTTGTTTATAATTGAGCCTTTCAATACAGTAATCAGATGGGCAATTAACATTCAAAGTTTGAAGAAGAATTAAATTTAGGGGAAGACCGGGGGAATGTTAGTAAGGATAATAAGAGGGAAGATGACTGGAGTGGACTTAAAAGGAGGGCAAAGGGTTTAGAGGCTGATTTTTCTGGGTGTTTGGTCCAGGTGAGCCAAGTATTGGAGAATTAATTAGGGGAAATAATATATTCTACTAGTGATATGTTCAGCTTGTGTATTTGCCGGTAGGGTGGAGAGAGCCGCTTTCTTTTCTAGTCAAGAGCAATAAGACATCTGGCTGCCGTGAGGATGGGAAGTGCCTCTTACTAAGAATATGTTCCATTTATTTTTGCTCGGCGATTACCTTTTATTTGATGTCATTTTTTTGTATATATTTGATCCTTGGTATACATCTTTCCCTAGGATTATTATTATTAATATTTATTTATAAGGCGCCACAAGGCATCCGCAGCGCCGTACAGAGACAAACAAAATTACAATACAATGGGAGACAGCACAGTACAGTAAACACAGCAACTCAGTACGCTCAATGCACAGCTAGAGAGGGCGGGGAAGGGGGAGGGAGGATCCGCAAATGACGGGGCCCAAGAAGGAGGGCGCGGAAGACAGGGAGACCCCCAGGGGGGAGGAGGGAGCGAGAGTGGACGTGGGGTGGAGGACCCTCGAGGAGGAGGGCTAAGTAGCTGGAGAGCAGAGTTAGAAGTGGTGGAAACAGGAGGAGAGATGGCCCTGCTCAGAGGAGCGTACAATCTAAGGGGAGGGGTGGACAGACAGAGAGACGCAGGGGAGAGAGGGAGAGTAGGGGGACAGAGGCAGAAGATAAGGTAGGAAGTTAAGTGGGAGACAGAAAGGCTTTAAGAAAAAGGTGGGTTTTTAGGGCCCGTTTGAAGCTGGACAGATTAGGGGAAGTTCTGATGGAGGGAGAGAGCTTGTTCCAGTGGAGGGGGGCAGCGCGGGCGAAGTTTTGGATACGCGCGTGGGAGGAGGTTATAAGGGGGGAAGAGAGGCGACGGTCAGAGGCAGAACGGAGAGGGCGGGATGGAGCATGAATAGAGAGGAGGGTGGAGATGTAGGGCGCAGTGGAGTTGGCGAGGGCCTTGTAGGTGAGTGTGAGGAGCTTAAAGAGGATTCTGAAGGGGAATGGGAGCCAGTGAAGGGCTAGGTAGAGAGGGGAGACAAAAGAGGAGCGGCGAGAGAGGAAAATAAGCCTAGCTGCAGCGTTAAGGACGGATCGAAGGGGATCGAGATGAGAGTGGGAGAGGCCAGTGAGGAGGAGGTTGCAGTAGTCCAGGCGGGAGATGATCAGAGAGTGGATAAGGCATTTGGTGGCATCTTGGGAGAGGAAGGGTCGGATGCGAGCGATGTTGCGCAGCTGGAAGCGGCAGGATTTAGCAAGTGAGAGGATGTGGGGGCCAAAGGAGAGAGAGGAGTCGAGGATGACACCAAGGCAGCGAAGTTGGGGGACAGGGGAGATAGAGGTGTTGTCGACAGTGATGGAGAGGTCAGAAGGGGATGGGGTATGAGAGGGAGGAAAAACTATGAGCTCAGTTTTGGCAAGGTTAAGTTTGAGGAATCGAGAGGACATCCAGGAGGAGATGGCAGAGAGGCAGGCGGACACCCTAGAGAGGAGGGAGGGAGAGAGATCAGGAGAGGAGAGGTATAGTTGAGTGTCGTCAGCGTAAAGGTGGTAGCTGAAGCCGAAGGAGCTGATGAGTTCACCCAGGGAGGAGGTGTATAGAGAGAAGAGTAAGGGTCCCAGAACAGAGCCCTGAGGGACCCCGACTGGAAGGGTGGATGGGGGGGAGAGAGACCCAGAGGTGGTGACAGAGAAGGAACGGTGAGTAAGGTAAGAGGTGAACCAGGACAGGACTGGGCCGGAGAGGCCGAAAGACTGGAGGGTGTGAAGGAGGAGGGGGTGGTCAACGGTGTCAAAGGCTGCAGAGAGGTCAAGGAGGATGAGAAGGGAGAAGTGGCCCCTGGCTTTTGCAGAGAGGAGGTCATTGGTGACTTTAGCCAGGGCAGTTTCAGTGGAGTGGAGGGGGCGGAAACCAGACTGGAGAGGATCAAGGAGGGAGTATTCAGAAAGGTAGGAGGTGAGACGGCTGCAGACGAGCCTCTCGAGAATTTTGGAGGCAAAAGGGAGAAGAGATATGGGGCGATAGTTCGAGAGAGAAGTGGGGTCGAGATTAGGTTTCTTAAGAATGGGGGATACGAGAGCATGTTTGAAGGAGGAGGGGAAGATGCCAGTGGAGAGGGAGAGATTAAAGAGGTGAGCGAGGTGGGAGCAGGTGGTGGGGGAAAGGGAGCGAAGAAGGTGGGAGGGGATGGGATCCAGGGGGCAGGTAGTGGGGGGGGGAGGATAAAATGAGAGAGTGGACTTCCTCGCCGGTGGTGGGACGGAAGGAGTGGAGGGGAAGGTGGTTGGGGGGGGGGACAGAAGAGTGGGAGGGGTGGAAGAGAGAGTGGAGGAGGAGATTTCAAGTCGGATGGCCTCGATTTTAGAGGAGAAGAAGGAGGCGAAATCAGAGGCAGTCAGGGAGGGGAGGGGGCCAAGAGAGTGCTGAAGGTGGCAAAGAGGCGGCGGGGGTTAGAGGACTGGGAAGAGATGAGGGATTTAAAGAAAGATTGTTTAGCGAGTGAGAGGGCAGAGCTGTAGGATGAAAGGATGAATTTAAAGTGGAGGAAGTCAGCCAGGGAGCGGGATTTTCTCCAGTGACGTTCGGCGGAACGGGAGCATTTTTGGAGGAAGCGGGTAAATTTGGAGTGCCAGGGTTGGGGTTTGGAGCAGCGGGGGTGGACGGAGTGGGCAGGGGCGACCGCGTCCAGAGCGGAGGTGAGGGTGTGATTGTAGAGGGAGACCGCCTGGTTGGGGCAGGCCTGGGAGGAAAGGGGAGAAAGGAGGGTATCGAGAGAGGAGGACAGAGAGGCAGGGTCAAGAGCATTGAGGTTGCGTATGGACAGAGTAGGTTTGGGCAGGGGGAGGGGAGCAGGAGAAGAGGAGAGAGAGAAGGAGAGAAGATGGTGGTCGGATAGAGGAAAGGGAGAGATGGAGAAGTCGGAGAGATTACATAGGTAGGAGAAGACAAGATCAAGGGAGTGACCAAGGCAGTGGGTAGAGGAGGAGGTCCATTGGGTGAGACCAAGGGAGGAAGAGAGGGTGAGCAGTTTGCTGGAAGCAGGGTAGGTGGGGTTGTCGATGGGGATATTAAAGTCACCGAGAATGATCGAGGGGAGATCGGAGGAGAGGTAGTGAGGAAGCCAGCTAGCAAAGTTGTCAAGGAAGAGGGAGGTGGGGCCAGGGGGGCGGTAGATGACAGTGACGCGGAGATGGATGGGGTAGAAGAGGCGGATGGAGTGAGCTTCAAAAGAGGAGAAGGAGAGGGAGGGTTCAGGGGGAATGACACGAAAAGTACAGGTGGAGGAGAGGAGGAGGCCAACTCCACCGCCAGGGCGGGCACCAGGCCTGGCGGAGTGGGTGAAGGAGAGGCCACCATAGGAGAGGGCAGCGGGGGAAGTAGTATCAGAATCGGAGAGCCAGGTTTCAGTAACGGCAAGAAGGTTAAAGGAGTTGGATAGAAAGAAGTCGTGGATAGCAGTCAGCTTGTTGCGGACGGATCTGGCATTCCAGAGGGCACAGAAGAAAGGGGGAGAGGAGAGGGGGGAAATGGGGATGAGGTTAGCAAGATGAGCAGCGCGCGGGGGATGGCGGGGAGGAACGGGAGAGGTAGGGCGGGGGGAGAGTATGGGTATGGAGTGAGAGCGGGGAGGCATAGTAGGGAGAGAGAGTAACAGAACAGTGAGATAGTGGGGACAGTGAAAAACAGGTAAGAACAAAGGCAGGAAGACAATGAAAAGGTGGAAGATAATAACGAATTAGGGCGTGGAGGGCATGGAACAACAGTACAGTGAGATAATAAGGACAATGAAGACAGGTAAGAATGATAGCAGAACAGTAAGATAGTAAGGACAGCGGATAACAGGTAAGAATAAGCAGGGAGACAATAGCAAGATGGAGGACAATAACCAATTAGGGCATGGAAGGCAAAGAATAATAGAAGGAGAGGTAATAAGGACAATGGAAATAGGCAAGAATAATAACAGGTAAAACTAGTTGCTGGTAAATATAAAATCAGGAAAAACAAGATAAAGGCATATAAATAGTAGAATAATAACAGGTAAAAAGTAGAAACTTGTAAATGTACAGTCAGGAAAAACAAAATAATGGCATATAAAATAATGTTTTATATGCAGTTGATGCAGTTAAGCCAGGGATTCAGCAGGAGAAGGGTTAACTGACAAGTCGGGTCGATGTGACAGAGTGCCATACATTGCTTGCCTGTGATGTATGGTGACATTAGTTTTATTGGAATGTTAAAGATAAAACATTGTGAATACAGAGCACTGCTAGAGGTGCCCCCTGACCTGTCCTTGTGTATTGGCCTGCTGCGAGCAGACAGATCATTGTAGATATATAGAGTGAAGTGGGGGTGTATACGGTGATATGCCATACCCCCACTTCTACTGCCTTCATTGTAACACTATCACTTTCCATTCACTTACATTCCCATTACACTTTTCATACTGCCACTTCGACCACCGTATATTATATTTTTTACCTTATTCTCTATGTCTTGTGCTTTCAGAGACTGAGCACTCATGTAAAGTGTGCTGCCGGGACCAGAATGGGGTCTGCAGTCCATACGTTGACACCAATAAACAGTACCTGTTGTTACGTAAAGGAAAGCCGTGCACTGTGGGCTTCTGTGACATGAATGTAAGCGATCCCCTTATCCTCCATAGGGTGGAGGTGTTATTCTTGGACACTGGTTTCTAGATTCTTCATATGCTTGGAGTTGAGAATCTAGAAACCTGTGATATCACTGAGGCATGAGGTACTGAGTGGCAGATGCCTCAGAGATGTCATTTGTTCCTATGAATATTTGTACAAGCACACAGAATGGCTGCCTCCACTCTCATTTTCTATTTGTGTAAAATTCACTTTATATTATCCATTCCCTACCGTGATGTATCCATTCATGTGCCTCTGTTCCACAGGGAAAGTGTGAGAAACAGGTCCAAGATGTGATCGAGAGGATCTGGGATTTCATTGACAAACTCAGCATCAATATGTTAGGTGAGTCTTGTGTGTTTCTGGACAGTTGGCTGCACTTTTACAGTTTACAGCTACAAAAATATATCAAGCACAGGAAATTGCATATTCTGGAATTATCCTTTATGTATAAAATATTCTGCAGTGCTGTACAGTGATATAAACACTTGGTAATCTGACTAAACTACTCTTCTACACAAACTGTCTGTTCGTCACGAACACCCCAGCCTGTCTCAGATACAGCAGTCTGAACAGCTGGTCGTGATTGGTGTTACCTTAGTTACTTATTAATGAATACACCCTTTTCTGCCACCACAAAGTATTTACTCTGGCATCCTTACGTTCACCAACACCACTTGTTAATGTTTCACACTTAAATCACATAAAACATGTAGCATGTTCACAAAGAATCACGCAGAATACGCTAGATTAAAATATTTTTAATATGAAAAATATTTCCAAGGCTTTAATTTACAAAAAGGTAATAAACAGTCATACAATAAATTGCACAAATAAGTTTCAAAGAATAAAATAGAAATAAAAACCAGAGTCTCTAATTACAAGTTCAGGAATTGGCGTGTGAGGAGTACACAGTGAGAAGAATGGCACATTTCAATCGTTATAGACGTGATAGACCCCCTCAAAGAAATGAACACTGTACTACTGATACAAGGGATTTCTAAACCATTTCTTGTTTGCTCTTCAACCCCCACCTTAGGAATTTTATTTTCACCTAAGTTAGATGGATGCCCAAAATGACACATGTCTTTCAAAGTAAATTATGTATGTCTAGTGACCAGGCATTTCACAAGACCCGAGTTTCCACCTCTGCTCGTTTGGCTTGGCTAAGTCTAACTCCTCTGCATACACAAACTACTCAGAGAGTTTCTGTCTCTGGGCCTGACTACTTTCAAAAGACCATTGACACTTGCCTAGGTTTAGACTCGGGTCAGTTAACCAAATACACTTTGAATATTTTATGTAACCTTTCACAGTGTTATGCATAAAATCAACAGAAAATAACATAAACTATAAACCTACAATAATATATAGTCCTTACAGTAAAATATCAGTGCTTGTTAGCAGGGTGCAGTTATCAGAAATGGGCACACTGCTGTAGCACCCAATAAAATATTTGTTTTCATTAATTTCTACCAGGCATATATTAGTGTCTGATTGGGGCAGGGGGTACAGTCCATTTGTGTTATGTCCACATGTATTTGGGAAATATGATGTCACATTGTAAACATGTTCTCAGATAGTCTTTGTTCTAGGTATGTGACCATACAGACAGATGGTATAGCCTGGCAGTGGGCATTATAAATGAATATACATTACTAGCCACACATGGGGCGATCCTGTTTTTCACCTCTCACTTTCTAAGCTTGCCAGACATGGATGGCACCAATTCTCTACCAGCCAGGATTGTACACTTTTTCGAGAATCACTTGATATTGATTGGCACATATTCCTTTATGTTTAGAATTTCCACCTGCCCCAGTTACGAGGTGATGATTGACTCTAAACTGGTTTTGTTGTGTTAAAAATAACCCTTTTATACTAAATGGTTTCTAGAAGGAACCATGGTTTTGTCAGAAAACCCTTTCTGATTGTAATCTTGTTCCTACCTGATATTTGTGTTCTTTTTTTCAGGCAAGTTCCTGGCAGATAACATTGTAGGGTCTGTAATTGTCTTCTCCCTGCTCTTCTGGATTCCCCTCAGTATCCTTGTCCACTGTGTGGTGAGTAATTACATACTTAACATGAAGTTTCCTAGAGAACCTTCTTTATGTCACTAATTATATAATCATGTGTACAAGACGGATACTTTGTGGGCTAAACCAAAATTCATTCTGTCCATCCACTGAAAACGAGTGCATCACAAAAGGTCTCATTTCTTTTTTTTCTTTTTCGTGATCCAAAGTGCCCAAAAAAGTTGAAAACCATAAAAAAAAAAGTGCACAATGAATGCAGAACATGGCCCTCCTCTATAGTCCCCAACCCCCGGAACTAAAAGATCCCTTAGGGGGCAAGGCTAGGGGGGCCCTTTACCCCCTGGAATCCACCAAAGCTTCACCCAGGGTTCGGCAACTGGCCCAACCCCCCGGAAGGAGGGCAGATGATGGTTTTAGTGGGGCCGGAACCTCTGGGCCACAAAGCCCCCCTTGGTTCTTTGGGGACGGAGCCCATAAGGGCATACCAGCACCCTAAAATCTGTAAAAAAAAAAAAACAATAAAAGTGAAAGTGACAAAATGTGGAGAAAAATAAATGATACCGAGTGGTTGCGGCCCCGGGCTGGTTATAAAAAATTTCTTGTGCAGCCAAAGGGCCAGGGCAGAGAATAGAGGCAGTGCTTAAAAGGAAGTGGTTAAAAGTACATGGGTGCCAACATAATCACGTGATATCTGTTTTAGGGTGCTCAACCTGTGATTTTTTTTGAGCTGCTTCCCGGCCAGAGGACCGAGTACAGCTCTGCCACAACGTCACTTGATCTTAGCCAAAAGGCCGAGAAGCAATAGGTGATGTCCCTAGTTTCTAGAGAACGGATAGGTTGCTTTGCCATCAGCATTGGTTCAGCCAACAATATGGCTCATGCCTATGTATGTTGGTGAGATTTCCAGTCAATGCTATAATGTTAGTGTGACACTGTGTGTGTATTACAGTCCAAGTAGATTGCTTTCCTCTCACAGGCTTAGGAGTCATATGTGGTTTATCACAATAAACATGATTGCTTTGTGCCAGATGGCTTACATTCTACTGACTTATTTTGTTCTCACTCTACTAGGATAAGAAGTTGGACAAGCAGTATGAAGAAAATGCTAAATCCTTATTTTTACCCAGCGTAAGTGTTAATTCTGAGATTAGAAGTAAAATTATTTCATATTAAGATTTACAGCTGTAACTATAAGAGTCCATGAATGAAGCTTAGAAAAACTTCATAGAGATCAGTGCACTCTGCTAAATGACATTTATGACATCACATTATGATATTAAAAGAATTGTGTGAATAGAAAGTGCAATTTTGAAGTTCCAAAACCTTAACATGAAAACTATACACCATCAAACTATATAAAAGTAAACCTTAAATACACAAATCTTTAAAAAATGCAACTAAAATGTAATTTTCTCTTTCATCCAGTCTGGGGGACACTGCTTTACCATGGGGTTGTGGAGGGGAGCTGGGAGTTGGCACCTAACTAGTTAACTTTAGTGCTGCAGATAGACCCCTCCCCTCTACAATCCCCCTGCCTCTTCCTGTACAATCCAGTTTTTTTTAGGTGCCCTGGAGTTGGGCAGCCTTTTTGTTTAGTGCTTAGTTTAATGTTAAGAAATTTTCTTTTTTTCTTTTACTTTTTACTTTTTCTTTCAGGTGGCAGCGCTGGAGTGTGTTCTAATATAGAGAACACACTCACAGCTTGGCAGCGCAGGCATTCCCCTGTCAGCTGAGAGCCAGCGGTTCTCACTGACAGGGACTGAAGTACAAAGTGCCTGATTGAAGGGAGTGACAAGCGGTCTCAGGGACCGCTGCACTCCTACAGCCTCCCCGTTAACCGGCGCTGCCATTACAGGCATAGAGCGCCGGTTATCGGATAATGAAAATGGCGGCGGCCATCTTGGATTTCGGCAGCAGCGCCGAAAAGAGGAGAAGGGGGCTAAACCAAGATTCCCCCCTCAGACATAGGAGGGGGGCGTCGGAAAGGTACCGCTGCGGAGACCTCTGTCCTGGGAAGAGGAACTAATGGAGGTCTCCACAAATCTGCCACCAAAAGCCGTTTTTTCCTATGGATTTTCAAGCAGGAACATCGGCATCAGGGAAGAGGGGGGAGCTAAAACATAGAGTTCCCCCCCTTCCTACAGAGAAAGAGAGAGATGGACTGTCCCAGGGTTCTGGCGCCAAAGCAGAAGCCCGGGAACAGGAACAGAGCTGAGGGAGAGCACAGACTGCTGTTGGACTTCTCCCTGTCTTGGTGGCCCTTGGGCTAAGTACAAGCTTATTTAAACACATATTTGTTGTTTTATTACTGGCTTAGCAGGTTTACATTATAGTCTCCTGCTAGCCTAAAATATTTATGGTGTTTAAAAATATTACAACTTTTTCAAAGACATTAGTTGATTACTTGTAATTTACTCTGTTCTTTTAATATATTTTACTCTCTCTCTCTTCCTTTATCTCTATCTGTATATTCAGCTAGATTGATTTGTGTGATTGGTGTGCCTTCCTTTATATAAAATGACAGATAAGGGAAAGGGCCCTATGGCAAAATATTTCACATGTTCTAAATGTCATGTTTAATTACCGTGTGGGCAGAAGGACCCTTTGGCGCTCTGCGCTGCATGCAAAGCAGGGGCCCCCTCTGTGCAAGGCCAGCAGGTTACAGCCCCTTCGTCTGAGGAACCGGCCTGGGTAACCTCCCTAACACAGTCGGTTACCTCCCTAGCCCAAATGGTTTTTCAATCAAATCAGTTGCTATCAACTGTGGCAACCTCGGTGGCTAGCAATACTAATACGCATTCAGACCCCCAGGCTTTCTCAGATGCCAGTGGATCGAGTTTGCCGGGAGCTTCCACATCACAGGCTGACCCAGCCCCTGCTAATACAGACCCGGCTTGGTCTACAGCCTTTTTGAAGGGATTAAACAAGCTTAACCAGTTGCTAGATTCCTCTAATACCCTGCCTGCTAAGAGAAGGAGGCTTAGAGCTGTAAATCCCCTTGTGGTCCTTTCAGATTCGGAGGAAGAGTCTGAGGTAGAGGGGGAAATCTATTCGGATGCTGACCATAGTCATTCCTCAGAGCAGGAAGTGTACCCTAGAAACCAATTTGTTAATGATTTGGTTTTAGCGGTTAGACAGGCGCTGGACTTCCCAGAGCCTGAGGAGGTTTCCCCCAGGGACAGAAGTCTGTTCAAAAAGGCCAAAAGAAAAACCAACCGTTTCCCTCCTTCTGCAGAACTCAGAGAGATTGCTGAAGGGGCTTGGAAACAACCTGAGAAAAGGTTTTTCATTCCCAAAAGGTTCGCCTCTCTGTATCCTCTTTAGGAGGAAGAGGCGACTCGCTGGGAGAGTATTCCCAAGGTAGACATTCCTATTGCTCGCCTGGCTAAACATACTCTACTCCCAGCCCCGGGTTCAGCGTCTCTCCCAGACGCCAATGACCGTAAGGTAGAATCCCAGCTCAAATCAATATTTGCGGCTGCGGGTTCTGGCTTTAGACCCACATTTGCTTCAGCCTGGGTAGCAAAAGCCATGGAAGCATGGGCAGACCAGCTGGCAGAAGCTCTACAGGACTCCGAGCTCCTTCCCCTTGCTTTGCATTTAAAGGAAGCTTCGGGGTATCTCTATGAGGCGGCCCAGAATTCAGCGGCGGTTTCCTCTGCCATTCAGGCGGCCTCCATTTCAGCAAGGAGAACACTATGGCTGAAATCCTGGGAAGGTGATGCAGAGTCAAAGCGGTCCGTTGAAACCATCCCCTTTTCTGCAGCGGGCTTATTCGGCCCAGAATTGGATACCCTCATTTCCCAGGCTACGGGGGGCAAAAGCACTTCTTTGCCAGTATACGCTAACAGAAGCCGCGCTCAGAGAAATAGCTCCTTCCGACAGCCCTTTCGAGGGACCTCCTTCCAAAGGGGTCAGTCCTTCAGAGGAAGGCAATCTAATTACCGAGGCTCCTCCTCTAGGGGAAGATCCTCGTTTACTTCCAAGCGCCAGGCCGCTAAGACCCAGGAAAAGCCTGCGCCCTGGCGACCAACCTGTTCTACAGGGGGCGCCAGTGGGAGGACGTCTGTCCCTGTTTCAGAAACAGTGGACAGCGTCTTCCCAAGATCCTTGGATTCAGAGAATCATTTCAGAGGGGTACAGAATAGACCTATTGGGCCCGGCTCCACAGCGTTTCTTCCAGACCCCGCTACCTCAGGATCTTTTAAAAAAGACGGGCTATACAGGATTGTGTCGCTTCTCTTTTACTCCAGCAGGTCATCTGCAGAGTGCCAGATGGGCAGAAAGGAAGGGGTTTTTATTCAAACCTGTTCCTAGTCAAGAAGCCGGACGGCTCCTTTCGGCCCATCCTAAACTTAAAGGGCCTCAACGTTCACTTAAGGGTGGACAAATTTTGGATGGAATCTCTGAGGTCAGTAATAAACGGCCTAGAGATAAATCAGTTCATGGCGTCCATAGATATAAAGGACGCTTATCTCCACATTCCCATCTGGATCCACCACCAGTCTCTCCTCAGATTCTCGGTAGGATCTGCTCACTATCAGTTTCGGGCCCTCCCCTTTGGCCTCTCAACTGCGCCAAGGGTCTTCACGAAGATTATGTCAGTTATGGCAGCATGTCTTCACCTGCAGGGAGTTCAGGTCGTTCCTTACTTGGACGACCTACTCATCAAGGCTTCCTCAGAAGGTTGCCTGCGTTATCACCTGTCCCTCACCCAGGCAGTTCTCGAGGGCCACGGTTGGCTAATAAATTCAAAGAAATCCCAGTTTATCCCGTGTCAGCGCATGGTATTCCTGGGACTCATCATGGACACCAGGAGGCAAAGAGTGTTTCTCCCAGCAGAGAAAATCTCCTCTATTCAGTCGGTAACCTCCCAGGTTTTGTCTTACCCCAGCCCCTCAATGCACTTGTGCATGAGGCTACTCGGAAAGATGGTGGCCTCTTTCGAGACCATTCCCTTCGGGCGAGCCCATTCTCGATGTTTCCAATGGGATCTGCTATCGAAGTGGTCAGGGTCACACCTACACCTGAAAAGTCAAAAGATCTCTCTATCTCAGAAAGCGAGAGAATCTCTTCAGTGGTGGATGTGTCTGCACAACATGAGCGTGGGAAAATCCTTCGCACAATGGTCATGGATCATAGCCTCGACAGACGCCAGCCTGAAGGGTTGGGGGGCGGTAATCCTTCACCTCTGACTCCAGGGAATTTGGTCGCCTCAGGAATCAACTCTACCGATAAATGTTTTGGAATTGAAGGCCATTCTCTTGGCTCTCCGGGGAGCCCAGTCTTTTCCTCAGGGCCAAACGGTCAGAATTCAGTCCGACAATGCCACGGCCGTGGCATATGTCAACAGACAAGGAGGAACCAGGAGTGCAGCGGCTATGGAGATGGCAGCCCAAATATTTGTTTGGGCAGAGCAATATGTCCCAGCAATATCGGCGGTTTTCATTCCAGGAATAGAAAACTGGGAGGCGGACTATTTAAGTCAAAACCAGCTGATGCCGGGGGAGTGGTCTCTACACCCGGATGTCTTCCAGTCTCTGGTTCTCAGGTGGGGTCTTCCGGACATAGACCTCATGGCCTCCAGACACAACCGGAAGGTCCACAAGTTTTGCTCAAGGGCAAGGGATCCCTTAGCGGCGGCAGTGGACGTTTTGACGATGTCATGGGAGTTCAGATTGGGATACCTGTTTCCCCCAATTCCCATGCTTCCTCGAGTACTCAGACGAGTTCGGCAGGGCCTTCTGCCAGTAATTCTAGTCGCTCCCTCTTGGCCGCGCCGAGTGTGGTACGCAGACATCATATCTATGGCGGAAGAGTTCCGCCTTCTGTATCGAATCGACCTGCTTCTGCAAGGTCCATTCCATTTCCAGAATGTACCTCAGCTCAAATTAACGGCATGGCTGTTGAAACCAGCCTCTGGAAGGCTAGAGGTTTTTCGCCCAGTGTAATTCAGACTCTGATGCGAGCCAGGAAGCCTGTTTCTTCTCGAATCTTTCACCGGATTTGAAAGGCCTACATTAAATGGTGCGAAAATAGGACGTTCCACTCGTCCTCTTTTCAGCTTTCCCATCTATTAGCCTTCCTTCAAAATGGCCTGGAAGCAGGCCTTAGGCTAGGTTCCCTAAAGGTCCAGGTTTCGGCACTTTCTGTATTTTTTCATAAGAAATTAGCCGAATTGCCAGACATTAGGACTTTTTTCCAGGGAGTTTTACATATCCAACCTCCTTATGTCCCTCCTACTGCTCCATGGGACCTCAACATGGTCCTAGAGATGCTCAAGGGCCCCCCCTTTGAGTAAGGCGGACCTAAAGTGGTTGACCTGGAAGGTCCTCTTTCTTTTGGCTATCGCTTCGGTTCGTAGAGTTTCCTAATTAGGAGCTCTGTCCTGTAGGGAACCATATTTGGTTTTCCACGAGGACAGAGCAGTGTTAAGAACTCTCCCTTCTTTCATACCAAAAGTAGTGTCGGCTTTTCATCTCAACCAGGAAATTGTAGTTCCGGTTTTCTCATCTTCTTCCCATACGGATCAGCAATCGATGGAAAAGTTAGATGTGGTTAGGGCTCTCCGCATTTATGTTAGGAGAACTTCCCAGATTAGACGTACAGACTCTCTATTTGTCCTTTATGACGCTAATAAGAGAGGCTGGCCAGCCTCAAAACAGTCCATTGCAAGATGGATTACGTCTACCATCAGACAAGCTTATATAAAGGCTAGCCGTCCTGTGCCGGAGAGAGTCACAGCCCATTCCACCAGATCGGTTGGGGCGTCTTGGGCAGCAAGGAATGGTGTTTCTGCGGACCAGCTTTGCAGGGCAGCCACTTGGTCCTCTGTCCATACGTTTACTAAATTTTATCAATTTAATGTCTTTGCATCAGCAGATGCAAATTTCGCTCGTAAAGCATTACGAGCGGGATTTTCAGAGTAGTCCCACCCTTTAGGGGCTGCTTTAGAACGTCCCCATGGTAAAGCAGTGTCCCCCAGACTGGATGAAAGAGAAAAGAGGATTTATGTACTTACGTTAAATCCGTTTCTCTGATTCCGTCTGGGGGACACTGCGATCCCTCCCTTCTGTTATTCTTCTGTGCTCTTGTTTGACTGCCCTTTTTCTCCTGGGGCTTTTTAAAACTAACTGGATTGTACAGGAAGAGGCAGGGGGATTGTAGAGGGGAGGGGTCTATCTGCAGCACTAAAGTTAACTAGTTAGGTGCCAACTCCCAGCTCCCCTCCACAACCCATGGTAAAGCAGTGTCCCCCAGACGGAATCAGAGAAACGGATTTAACGTAAGTACATAAATCCTCTTTTCTGCCCTTTATTTTCATTGCTAGAGACACCTGGTACAGGGCTCCTCTGGTTGTAGGTTGTTGTGATACAATATGTATAATAAGTTATCACACACAGCAGTTAATTTCTAATGTGTAAATCTAAACTGATATACTAACCAGCTCTTCTTAGTGGCAGACGTAGATACATCGATCCCTTGGTAGTGGGACACAATGTAGGTTGGTAAAGTTGTTATATCAGACATAGATATTTTTTTAAATATATTCAAGAAACCTATAGGAGCCATTTATACAAAGGGGCTAGACCAGCGTGAAGGAGCACTCTTCCCTAAATGTATTATTGTCCCTCCCTTGACCATTTATGACCCGATTTTAATGTAGATTATTTCTTTAATCTAGATGGTGCTTACAGCCGTAGTGTGAGCAGAGACTTCACAATTCCATGGGTCTTCAAACCATTGTGTCTGTGTATTTATCCTGCTTATAATGTTCTTAATGTCTCTCTCTAAAGTTTTCAGCCTCTTACTTTATTCCAAAATGTACATTGGCATGCTATATGTAAAATAACAGGCATAGTGTATGATGTTACAACCCCTTAATCTACTCCATACCTGAACTGCACTTTTCAGCCATGTTGTTATCAGGAACTATCAGTGAGGTATCTATAACATATCCTTGGAAAAAGTACTTCAGGGGTTAAATTCCACCTCCACAGGGAACACTCAGATGTTAAGTGAATTAACATATCATTGTTATTTCTGTTTGCTCCCCATTGTCCACTAGTGAGCTCTACAGCCAGCCAGGAGCCAGACGCAGTAGGGGGTCACCTGATTGAAGACACTTGGGAAGGTAGGGGAGGGGGCTGGATAGTGTAAGCAGCCCACCAATCAAGACCTTTTGCAACTTCACTGGGCAGGCAGATCCCAAAGGGGGATTAGGAGGTGATAAAAGAGGCTACCCGGGAAGCTGGACTTGTGTGCTTAACTTTTGGCCAAGAGGTGATGCTCTGCCAGAGAGTTGCTGTGGATCATATCTCGCTGGATTTATTTGAACGGATTTCCATAACTTGTTGGACCTGCTATTGTTAAGGAGCTGTGCTGTATTTAATCCTGTTCTGCAGAATAAATCATCCTTCTATTTTTCCTCTATTACCGTGTCTGAGTGATTTGGGAACCACGTATCTTCACATTTGGTGGCAAGCGGTGGGATCACTCGGTAACAAGCACGGAATTAAAAAAGGAACAGGAGAATGGAGACAGCAGCACAAACATACAGAAACACCAAGAAAGGAATCCTGCTGGAACTTTGTCAGGCAAAAAAAATTGAAATCAACCCAATGGATACCAGGGTGTCCCTAATCGAAAAATTGGCCCAATGGGACATAGAAAACCCTGGTGATGAGGAGGACACGGTTCAGGACCCATCAGGGGATCTCAGTAATAGAACCAGGGGGATGACAAACCAGGCAGCTGCCATAGCTGTCGGCAACACAGAACGGCTGCAGATTTGGTTGGATGTACTTGGACCAGGAGCTGCCGCACATGAGGGCAGCAGTATTGGGAGCAGCGCTGGGTAGACCGGTCGTGGTATCTGCAATGGCATCAGTGTCAGTATTGGAAGGAAGACAAACGCCAAGATTGGGATATCACGATGTACCACGCTTTGTGGAATCGGCCATGGACATTGACACTCTCCTTCAGGTATTTGAGTCCATGATGGCAATGCATTATATAACTGTGGCAGAGTGGTCAAAATATTTGATACCTAGTTTGATGGGCCGAGCGCAGGAGGCATACCATGCCCTGAGCCTAGAGCAAGGAAGAGACTACCAGGAGATTCGGAAAGTTTTGTTGTCTCGATATGCGGTCACGCCTGAATCCTACCGCACTAAGTTCAGAACCATGGTAAAAAGCGGTGACACTTCTTATACGGAATTTAGCAGTTTATTGTAAAGAAACTGTAATCGGTGACTAGAAGGGAAGCAAGCCACAACCTTAACAGACATTAAAAACATCTTTATGTTGGAGCAGCTAATGAATAAATCGGCTCCAGAGTGGGTGGTGGACAGAAATCCCACTACCCCAGAGAAAGCAGCAGCATTAGCCGATGAATTCCTGGCAAACCATCCCCAATGGAGGGGACCTAGCAGAGGTGAATGGGCAACTATTCAAAGGACCCAACCTGATTGAGACACATCACGCCCCATGCCGCCACGTACCCCAGCTATGCACTCTAGTGCGCCCAGACCTCGTGGTCCAGCAGTATCCAACCCTAGGAGGTGCTATACTTGCCAACAACCAGGACACATACAAAGAAATTGCCCACGGGGAGGAAGGCCGTTCTCTGGATTGAGACCAGCTGTGCCCTGAGTGTCAGTGTGCCAAGGAACATCCATCGAGGGTGGGGAGGGGTACTACGATCCTGATGCGCCAGAGAGGGAGGATGTAGTCTATCAGGTGGAGGTGGTAGCAGCAATCGGGAAAGCTACCCCTGCAAATATGAAGGGACACCTGCAGTCTATAAAAGTGAATGGCTAGGAACTGCAGGGACCCCGGGACTTCTTTTACAGTGATATGGCCCAGTTGAATCCACCTAATCAATGGCTAAAGAACCGGAAAATCAAAATTTCGATGGCGTGAGGCCAGATTACAGTTCTCTCCATGGCCAGGGTTCATTTAGGTTGGGGCCAGGGATCGGGGGGAGGTGAATGTGGGACTTTTGGATGGATTACCTACCCACTTTATTCTGGGGAATGATCTGGGTGGTGGACTGGCCAGTTACTTTGTGGGAGCTATCACATGGAGTCGAGCACAGGCTTTGGAGACAGCTCCCGAGGACCCACCCATACCAGCATCAGAAGTCCCTGTTGGATCAGCTGCCACACCACCTGAACCTCTATCAGTGAGGAATGCTGTACCAGACTTACCTGACATTGAAATGAATCTGGGGGAGGTAGATAGGACTGCATTTAGGGAAGCCCAACAGACTAACCCATCCTTAGATGGTCTCAGCAGTGTGGCAGAAAGGACAGATTGGGGACCTCCGGAAGATAGGATCATGTGGGAAGCAGGGTGGTTGTACCGGGTACCCGCCAAGGCTGACCCTCTAGAGCCAGGAGTGGCTAGGAAACAGCTGATTGTTCCCCAGCAGTACCGTCGCCGGTTACTAGCACTAGCCTATGACATCCCCCTAGCTGGCCACCTAGGGGTTCGTAAAACCCGTGCCCGGTTGCTATGACATTTCTTCTGGCTTGGAGTTAACCAGGAGGTCAAACACTATAGGTCCTCATCGGATGTATGCCAACGCCTCGGGGGAACCCCACGTCTGGTCCCCCTACAGTCCATGCCCATCATAGGTGAGCCATTTAGGAGGGTAGTCATGTACATTGTGGGACCTTTTAAGAAACCTAACTGAACAGGGAAGAACTACATCCTGAACGTAGTTGACTACGCGACTAGATACCCCGAGGCAGTGGCACTAGCATCCATAGATGCTGAACATATTGCACAGGCTCTCATGGATATCTTTAGCCGTGTAGGATTCCCTTAAGAAGTAGTCACCGACCAGGGGACGTAAATTTCAAGGGGACTTGCAGACAGTATGGGACAAACTTGGGGTCCATTCCTTACGCACAACCCCCTACCATCCCCAGACTAACGGTCTTTGCGAGAGATTAAATGGGACCCTTAAGCAGTTGCTGCGGGCATATGCGGAGTCGGAGGGGGGAGACTGGGAGAAGTCATTGCAGCAGCTATAATTCGCGTAACACGAAGTGCCGCAGGATTCTACCGGGTTCTCTCCTTTTGAGTTATTATATGCTCGAAGGGTACGGGGACCTCTCGTCCTAGTCCGGGAAAGCTGGGAAGGGTCATTCCAGGAACCTGAGGTTCCAGTCTTGGAATATGTGGTACAAATGAGGGATAGACTGCAGAGGTTGATGCAGCTCGCTCATGACCATACTTTGGGGGCGCAGGAACGGCAGCGCCATTATTACAACCAGGGGTAGCAAGAAAGGAGGAGTTAGAAGTTGGACAGAAAGTGATGGTGCTCGTATCTGCCAGAAAACACAAATTACAGGCGACCTGGGCAGGGCCCTATACCATAGTGGACAGACAGGGTTGGGTAGATTACGTTATAGCACTAGATCAAACGGGGAAGCGGTTGGGTTCCTATCACATTAATAGGTTAAAAGAGTACGTCACCAGGGAAATAGGGGTTGTGGCAATCTGCTGCCCACCTATGGACGACCCCGAGACTGACCCCATACCCGACATTCTCGCAGCAACCAAAAAGGACTAAAGGGTGGAGGCGGTGCCCATAGGCCAGCAGTTAACAGGAGCCCAGACTCAACAGATGAAGCGAGTATTGGAGGTAGAGCGGCCTCAGTTCACCAGCAGGCCTGGGCGCACTCATGTAGTGGCCCATCATGTCGACACTGGGGAGGCTCGGCCTATTCGGCAACCCACGTATCGAGTGAGTCCCGAGGTGCTTGACATGATCAAAAAAGAGGTAGATGAAATGCTGGCACTGGGGGTCATTATACCATCCAATAGTCCCTGGGCGGCCAGTGTGGTGTTCGTGCCCAAGAAAGACCCGAGTACACGCTTCTGCGTGGATTATAGGAAACTGAACGAAGTGACGGTGACAGACGCGTATCCCATGCCCCGGGTAGATGAGCTGTTAGACAGGCTGGGGGTGGCTCGCTATGTGTCCACGTCTCATTGTGCAAATGGATGCCTCGGGCTGTGGAATAGGAGCGGTCTTGAGTCAAGTAGGGGAGGACGGTTGTGAATACCCAGTGGCCTATCTCTCCCGGAAACTTGTTGATCGTGAGATAGCATACGCCACTATTGAAAAAGAGTGCCTGGCCATAGTTTAGGCTCTCAAAAAGTTGCAACCGTACTTATATGGGCGCGAGTTTTCGGTGGTCACAGATCATAATCCCCTTAGTTGGTTACAACGCACCGTAGGGGACAATGGACGGTTGCTGAGATGGAGCTTGGACTTACAACTATATAACTTTTCCATCTCTCACAAAAAGGGCAAAGTTCACGGAAACACGGATGGCTTGTCTCGTCAGCTGGAACCAGACTCCAAACCTCATCACTCCTCTGGAACTGTCCAGCCAGTGTCTCTCACCACGGGGGACATGGACTAAAAAGTGGGGGGGAGGAATGTAAAATAACAGGCATGGTATAGGATGTTACAACCCCTTAATCTACTCCTTACCTGAACTGCACTTTTCAGCCATGTTGTTATCAGGAAGTATCAGTGAGGTATCTATAACATATCCTTGGAAAAAGTACTTCAGGGGTTAAATTCCACCTCCACAGGGAACACTCAGATGTTAAGTGAATTAAGATATCATTGTTATTTCTGTTTGTTCTCTATTGTCCACTAGTGAGCTCTACAGCCAGCCAGGAGCCAGACCCAGTAGGGGGTCACCTGATTGAAGACACCTGGGAAGGTAGAGGAGGGTGCTGGATAGTGTAAACAGCCCACCAATCAAGACCTTTTGCAACTTCACTAGGCAGGCAGATCCCAAAGGGGGATTAGGAGGTTATAAAAGAGGCTACCCGGTAAGCTGGACTTGTGTGATTAAGTTTTGGCCAAGAGGTGATGCTCTGCCAGAGAGTTGCTGTGGATCATATCTCGCTGGATTTATCTGAACTGATTTCCATAACTTGTTGGACCTGCTATAGTTAATGGAGCTGTGCTGTATTTAATCCTGTTATGCAGAATAAATCATCCTTCTATTTTTCCTCTAATACCGTGTGAGTGATTTGGGAACTACGTATCTTCACACTATATTCTTCATTTTATCCATCTGAGGGACACTGCTTAACCATAGGGTTGAGTACGGTAGGGAGGAGTTTGGCACCTAAATAGTTAATTTCCAAGCTGCCAATAGGCCCCTCCCCCTGCCAACCGCTACAGGAACTCAGTTTAATGTAGGTGGGCTGAAAATAACTGCAGGACGGGTTTTTATTTTATTTGAAAATGTTTTTTTTTATTTTATAGAACAGATGGGTGTGCTCTGTAAATACAAAGCACACTCGCATTGAGAAGCAGCTGCCAGCAGGGAGCTGAACGGCTCCCGCTGACAGTTTCAAAGAAACTGTGAGGGCTTCTCACAGTGTGACAAGTGGTCTGTACAGACCGCTGTCGCGCTGCACAGGATACCGGTGCTGCCGCTGTCAGAGAGCGCCGATTCTCCGGTAAGTCCCCGTGGGCAATGTTTGGAAGCACTGGCGTTGGGTGGAACGTACCAAGTTCCCCTCCTAGGAAGGTGGAGGGGGAACTTGTGGTCTGGCCGGGCAGTGTAAGCGCTGCATGTGGGGCACTATGGCAGAGATAAACGGTGACTCTACTAACAGAAGAAGTAGAGATCGCTGACATGCTGCTAGAGAACAGAGCAAAGGGGGAGTTAGATATGGAACCCCCCCCCCCCCCCCCCCTCCCTCTTACTGATGGGGAAGTCGGAAGGTCCCTCTGGCGCCAAAAGGGAGTCGAGGGGAAGGAGACAGCAGCCATACTGGTAAGTCTGCAGCTGCTGACAGGCTTCTTTCTCTCTGTTAAGTATATTTTATACTCTCTATATGTAGATAGGGTATAGATTCTGGGCATGTTTTTGGGGGAAGAGCTTAATCTTTATAAGAAAAAATAGTATTTCCGTCAATGAGAGAGCTATAATCTGACCTGTACATAGATTAGTTAGTATTTTCTGTGTAAATATCTTGTGTATATGTGCCTATAAAATGGAAGCAGCAGCCATTTTCTGATGAGAGAACTAAGTGCTGCTGACAGGCTTCTTCGGCTAAGTATATTATTTCTATACTCCCTATAATTGTGAGATAGGGAAGTATAGATTTGTTGAGCACATATTGGGGAAGAGCATAATTTTATAAGAGTATTCCTGTAATAAGAGTTATAATCTATTTTTTGGCTTCTTAAGATTGGTTATTATTCTGTGCAAATATCTGGGGCCTGATTCATTAGTAATCTTATCTTGTGCAAAAATTTAAGATGCTTATTTTTAAGAAGAAACAGAGAGATAAGAGTGAAGTTGAGATGGATTTTCATCTTAACTTAAGAAATTATTCACATACGCAGTGGATTTTACTTCTTATCTCACTTTTCTGAGCATGCACAGAGTGGATTTGCTTAAGAGAAGCAAAAAACATCAGATAAGATCACGAATGAATCAGGCCCCTGGTGTGTATGTGCCTATTCTATTTGCTGTGTGATAGCTTTGTTTTCTAATAAAAATGTGTGACAAAAAGACCGCTGTCACACTGCTGCAGGGTTCAGCATGGGCAGGGAGCGCCGGGACGCCTGCTGTCCCTGGGGACCATGGTGGAGGATGGAGCACACCAAGTTCCCTCCTCGGTGAAGGAGGAGGGAGAACTTGGTAACTGGCCGCACTGTAAAAAGCGCTATCTGGGTCATGTTTTTAGCGTATGATAGGCGATTCTACTTAACAGAGAAGTAAAAATCGCTACTGCAGAGAAGCAGAGACAGAGCGGAAGGGGAATTGAGAACAGAATCCTCCTCCCCCCGCTGAAGGAGCATGTGGAGATTCCTCTGGCGCCAAATGTCGAAGAGGACGGAGACGGCAGCCATTCTGAGAAGGATTTGCAGCTGCTGACAGGCAGCTCTCTGAAAAATACTATTATACTCTCTATGTACTAGATAGGGAGGTATAGATATTGTGGGCACATATGGGGAGGAGCTTAATTTTATAAGAGATGATAGCTCTCTCACTGGCAGAAATACAATCTTTTGACTTGTTCGTAGATTACTTAGTATTTTCTGTGTAATATCTTGTGGGTATGTGCCTATTCTTTTCTTTTCTTTTCTTGTGTGTGACTTTTTTTTTTTTTTTTTTGCTTAAAATGTCTGAGAAAAGTAAAGCAACACGTGCCAAGTATTTTACCTGTTCCAAATGTAAGACTAAATTGGCTGGTGAACATCCTAAGGGTGCTTTGTGCTGATTGTGCTGCGATGCCTGTTGTGGCGCTGCCTAAAAACAGTTACAGTCGGGTTGCAGATCCTCTTGAGTGGGTGTCCGCTTTCACACGGGGTTGGTACCCTGGTTAAGCTATTATCTAAGCCTGCTGAGATTCCAGCGGTAGCTGCGGTGTTTCCCTCTACCTCTGGAACGGTAGCCTCCGTTAGATCCGGCGGTCCTAGGGAGATAGGTTCTCTGCCCTCTTCAGTAGGACACACTCCTTCCCTGGCATCTCAGGTTTCACCCCCTTCGGGGAACCCTGGATGGTCTGCAGTGGTTAGAGGTTTGGTTCGGTTAAACCATTTGCTGGGAAATCCTAGACATTTACCTAGGGATAAAAGACATAGATCAGCAAATCCGCTGTTGTCTTTGTCTGAATCAGAGGGATCCTCTGAGGAAGAAGGCGAATTGTTAAAGGACTCTGATCCTTCATTGGTAGAACCGGAGGACTGTTCTAGGTTCCAAGGTATGGACGACCTTGTAAAAGGCAGTACGTCAGACCTTAGGATTTGTGGATGTGGAAGAGGCTAGGTCTTCAGACTGGTCTCTCTTTAAGAAGGTTTCTAAACAGGCGATTCGTTTCCCCCCCTCTGCAGACTTGAGAGAGATTGCAGAGACGTCTTGGAAACAGCCGTAAAAGAGGTTTGATATGCCTGAGAAGTATGGGTCATTATATCCTCGGCAAGAGGAAGATATGGCCCGTTGGGAACAGGTAGCAAGAGTAGATACTCTGGTGGCGAGGTTAGTCTGCCAGACTACACTGCCAGTACCAGGAACAGCTTCTTCGCAGGATCCGTCTGACCGTAATTTTGGAAACTTTTTGAAGTTGGTCTTACAGCTGCTGGTACAAACTTCAATCCCACATTTTCAATGGCTTGGGTTGCCAGACCGATGAAAGCATTGGCTGGGCAGTTGACATCCACTTTGCAGGGTTCGGAGCAGCTTCCTTTGGCTAGGCACCGGAAGGAAGCGGCAGGTTATGTGTATAAAGCGGCCCATAATTCGGCATCCATTTTTTCTTATTTTGGCTACAGTTGTAGTAGCCAGAAGAACTCTATGGTTGAGGCCCCAGGATGCGGATGTGGACTCTAAGAGATCGTTAGAATCCTTTTCTTACGCTAGTGGAATATTATTAGGTCCAGAATTGGACTCCTGGATTTCGCAGGCAACTGGGGGGGAAGAATACCTCCTTGCCTGTCAATACTCCAAGGCTAGAGCTCTGAGGATTAGTTCTTTCAGACAGCCCTTTCGGGGGAGGGGGGGGGGGGTGGCTGGCAGAGGTCTGACGTCAGATCTAGATTTTCTAGATGTTGGAGACAATCTCTTCGGGGAAAGTCAACCTCTTCCTCCTATTCGGGACGCCCCTCCTCCAAGCTTCCGGGTAAATTGGCAGCATGACTCCCACCATCCTCTGTTAGCAGTGGGGTCGTCTGCTACTGTTCAGAGAGCAGTGGGCACAGTTATCAGGGGACAAATTGGTCAGGGAATCTTGGTTAAAGGTTAAATGATCAACTTGGTGGGGCCAGCGCATCACAGGTTGTTGGTAACCAGTTTGCCCCGCCATCCACACAAAGACAGGCAATGCTCCATTGTGTCAATATGCCACTTTCACAGGGAGTTATTGTAGAGGTGCCGGAGGACCAAAAGAGGCAGGGGTTTTATTCCAACCTCTTTTTGGTCAAGAAGCCAGACGGTTTGTTCAGGCCAGTGTTGAACCTCAAACAGCTAAATCTTCACCTGAAGGTAGTCTTATTTCGGATGGAATCCTTGAGATCGGTCATCAACGGTCTGGGGGCGGGTCAGGTCATGGAACGGATAGACATCAAGGACGCCTACCTCCATGTTCCAATGTGGAAACGGCTTCTCAGATTCAGGGTGGGCTCGGCTCACTATCCATTTGGGGCTCTTCCATTTGGTCTTACAACAACCTAAAGGGTGTTTGCGAAGATTATGGCGTAATGGCGACCCGTCTTCATACCAAAGGGGTACCAATAGTACCCTATTTAAACGATTGCTAATCAAGGCAGAGCAGTTGTTGGAACAACATCTTCAGCTTACTGTTCAGGTTCTGGAGAGGCATGGTTGGCTCTTGAACCGACCAAAGTCATAAATGATACCTTGCTAAAGGATGTCATTTTTGGGACTAATAATGGACAGCATGCCAGAGAGTTTTTCTTCCAGGGAACAAGATAAAGTCCTTGCAAGAGTGGATGAACAAAGTTCTGTCCTGCAGGAGGCCGCCTGTTCTCCGCTGTATGAAGCTGTTAGGAAAGATGGTGGCATCTTTCGAGACTCTTCCTTATGGCAGGATTTACTCGAGGTGTTTCCAGTGGGTCAGGTTGAACATATGGACAGGATCCCATCTGCAGTTGTATCATCAGTGGAGGATGTTATCACAGAGTTTGTGCAAGAGCAGGAAATCCACTAGCAGTAGCGGTGGATGTGTTGACAATGCCATGGGACTTCAAGTTAGGTTACCTGTTTCCTTCCATATCAATGATTGACAGGGTCCTTCGGAGAGTCAAGCAGGGAGGTTGGCCAGTTATTCTAGTGGCGCCAGCGTGGCCATGAAGAGTCTGGTATCCAGAAGTTCTTTTATAACAGTGGACCTGGGTATTTGGTTACCCCTTCGAAAAGATCTTCTGATTCAGGGACCGTTCTTGCATCAGGATCTAGCCGATTGAATTTATTGGCATGGCTTTTGAAGCCAGTCTGTGGAAATCCGGAGGGTTTTCTTCCAGGGTAATTGATACCCTTATCAAGGCTAGGAAGCCAGTTTCGGGTCCAATTATCACCACATTTGGCGTACATACATAAAGTGGTGTCTGGTTTTCATCTATACCAGAAAATAGTGGTTTGTGTGTTCACATACCATCCTCAGGGATCTGGAACAGGGAACATGAGATTTTTGGATGTGGTTAGGGCTTGACGAATTTATGTCAAGAGAACTAAAAATTCAAGATTCATAGGACAGTTTCTTTATTGATCTTGTTTGATTCTCTAGACATGGATGGCCAGTGTCTAAGCAATCTATTGCTAAGTGGCTTACTCTGGCTATTAAGCAAGCTTATGTCAATGCTAACCGACTGGGCCAGAGCGTATTTTTGCCCATTCTACCAGTTCTGTTGGGGCATCTTGGGCTGCATGGAATGGGGCCTCAGCGGATCAGTTATGCAGAGAGCTACCTGTTCCTCGGTCCATACTTTCACAAGATTTTACTGATGCAATGTCTTCGCGTCTTTGGGTGCCTCATTTGGCCATAGTGCTCTACGTGCTGGGGCATTAGAGCAGTCCCATCCTTCAAGGGGGCTGCTTTAGTAGGTCCCCATTGGTTAAGCAGTGTCCCCCAGATGGATGAAAGAGAAAAGAGGACTTATACTTACGATCGATTTCTTTGATTCCATCTGGGGGACACTGCAATCCCTCCCTTCTGCTTTCTTCTGTGTGTTCTTGGTTGGTTAGCCTATTTCCTGGGGCTTTTTAATCAAAATGAGTTCCTGTGGGGGTTAGCAGGGGGAGGGGCCTATCAGCAGCTTGGAAATTAACTATTTAGGTGCCAAACTCCTCCCTACCCTACTCAACCCCATGGTTAACAGTATCCCCAGATGGAATCGGAGAAATTTATCGTAAGTATAAATCCTCTTATTTACCTGTTCAACATCACTGCAGTTTTCATATAAAATAAATAAGAGTCTAGAGATACAAGCAACATAAATCCTTCAATAAGTATACCCATATGTTATATTGTCTGTCCCTTGGAAGTCATTATTAATGTCAGCTGTGGAGCAATTGAAATAGGGTAATAAGGCTTTGAATGTTGTTCTCTACCACAAATGGTTGACTTGGTGTATTTCTTCTTGACAGAATGTGGAAATGTTAAGCAGTATGGACTCAGCCCCTGTACGGATAGTCAAGCCTTTCCCGTCCTCCCAACCCACTACCCGATTACAGTCCCTGCAACAAGTGCCGGTAGTGCCAAACTCTGCCTCTGCCAAAGCAGACCATCAGAGAATGGACACTATCCAGGAGGACCCCAGCACAGACTCACATCTAGAAGACCAGTTTGATGAGAATCCCTTCCCCAACAGCGGTTCTCCTGCCAAGTCTTTCGAGGACCTCACCGACCACCCAGTCACCAGGAGCGAGAAGGCCTCATCGTTTAAACTGCAGCGGCAGGGACGGGTGGACAGCAAGGAGACAGAGTGCTGATACAGAGCTGTGTGCGCAGTCACTGACAATCGTTCTCTTATCACATGAAGACAATCAAGCCACTAACCATTACAACGTAACAATCCATACAGTTGTGTACCAGTTTGTGAGATTGCCACATGTTGTATATACTTAATATTTTTTTGCAAATTTAGTGTTTTGTATACTTTTAACAAACAAAAGCTTCTTAAAGGGAAACCATTCTATTATGATATAAAATTCTATTCATATGTAAAAACAGCCATAAGTAGTGAATTTGTATGTGTTGTGACTGGCTAATTGCTTAAAGTTGTATACTTTGGAATAAAGACTTCTATGGGGTGGGGTTTACAGTATTTGGAAGTCTTCAAAGAGAACTTTATTTTGTTGAGGTACTTGTAATATTAATCAAGTTGTGTTAAATTATCTATAGCGGTCTGCCAGAGATCAAGCAAACAATGGCTAGAAAACATCAAGCAGCCCCTGAGATGGGTGCTGTCATGAGGGGAGAGACTTATCACGTTAGATGTTGTGAGTCCTGTAGACCAGGCTCTTTATTTTTTGTACTAATGCACTGTGCAACATCCATTATCTCACTGGTTGCTACTGAATATATGGGCTGAATCCGTGATTTCTAGGCCGTTTTCTCATAATCATTATATCATCCTATAAATTGGGTGTTCCCACTTTCTATAGTTGTTTGGTATGCACTTCTTCTGCAGCACCTAACACTGTTCTTAACTTTTATATTTACCTGTGATGTTCTGAGGATCTGATTTAACGTCATGATTTTGTGCCTGTCTCAAGTGAACTTTTAAACTAGTGCTGTTTAACTTATAAATAAATACATGTTTATGTGCCTGGTTTACTTAAAAAGAAATAAATGTTAAATAATGTGTTTATTCTCAAAAGCTGGGAGCCCGATGTTTAATGTATGTATATTATACCTTAGAGCAGTGGTGGGCATCAGGTGGTCTGATGAGCCTTAACCGGCGGTCTCTGGGTTATCATCTGCAAGCAGAGAAAGGGAATAGCTGCATTTTTCTCATGTAACCTCTGCTCACTACAGGGAGGTTACACAGCTCAACCAATCAGAGGAGATAGAGGAATTAGTGCAGTGCATTCTGCAACACAACCTCTCTTTCATGCCTCGCTTCAGCTGTTTAGGTGAGGTGGAGGAGGTCTGTTGGGATGGGATGGGATGCAGTGGTGGTTGCTTGTTTTGGAAATGGCATGAGAAGAACTTTTTTACGCATGCATCTGGTCTGACTTAAAGAAAAAGTCCCAGCTCTCAGCATGTCCCGTGAGGGCCAGGGGGGAATTTCTACATCTTGTTGCCATGGTAGTCACATGACACAGGGGAAATTATACATACGTAATAACAGCCAAAGGACAAATGTATATTAACTAATTTTGGCCATTTTTTTTTATTTTTTAGCTACTTGTGTGATGCTATATCGGCAAAACCATAGAGTGTAAGGAGCTTTTGAAAAAATAAAAAGTAGTAAGTTTCCTGCAGAGAGAGCACCGCATTAGACGACAACGTTAAGCATGAGACACATTATCTCAGAAATGTCATGCCACTAGGCTCTAGTGAATGGATAGGCTACCTTTTCCAACATTAATTCAGTATGGAAAATGGCAGCTTCCACTGTGGGGCGGTGACCTTTTAATCACAAGTGACTCTGCTTTAAGACCCTACTTGACAACTTCTTCAATATTGCTGTAATCCTGTGACCTGCTGATTAGACTCTAAAATCTAATCCGTATCCGGCTGTCTGAGGTTTGGACCCAGCTCTCCAGTACCACTGCTCTGCCTGCTACCTGCAGCTCTGGTCAGTGTGATAGGCCAGGGAGGATCCATCCACAGCAACCAGCATCCATAGTAAGAGGTCTGGA